>NW_027458487.1:300000-422507 GCF_050624435.1 Tenrec ecaudatus | reverse complement strand
CAGGGAAAACCAAAGACTTGGGCTTCCTCCTTGTCCCTCTTTTTGGGCTTTTACGGTTTTCCAAGGCGCCTCCCTGAGCCGAGTGTTGTATAGGTCAGGTTTAAAGATGTCCTAGTTCCGAGGGACTTGCTGTTCTGCTTTCTTTTTCAGGGAGACCTGGTTTCTTGTCTTGTGGCCAAACACAGAGCACAGATGTCTGTGGGCCTCCTCCCTTTCCCCTGACCTTTGCTCTCTTCTCTGGATACACTACTGACCTGTTCTCCCTTACAAGATCTGAACTGCTCACAAACTTCGATGAATTCTCATCCTAGCAAGAAGCATCTGAGCATCTTATTAGAGCCTGTATGAGTTCTGTTCTGGATGCCTATTTGTGCAACTTCAGGGTCTGGCATGGAAACATTCCATGTCCACAGACCCGCACAGATAATATAAACTCCAACAGTAGTTTAAGGTTAAGGTGGTAACAGGGAACGCTGGGGCCTGTGGCTCCTGGTGAACCTCACAGGCTGTCTAAAGGGGCTACTTCCATCTCAATGTAACCATACAGGAATGTAGACCTGTTAGGTAGCAAGACAAGGGGTTGTTCCTCTCCATGCTTAGGGGGCCCCCTACAGGAGGTTGGAAGCCAATGCAGGCTAAAGGGCATGCACCAATTCAAGGCCAAGCCAGGAGAGCTTAATTGACGCCTCACAGCTGAAAGCCCTTAAAAGGCTGGAACCTTCCCTTCAGCTGCTTCTCTGCCTTCCGCTCAGCAGGGCTGGGTGTACAGTGTCATGAGGGTGCCCGTGTTCAGTTTACTGTAACGCCGGAACCTTCTTCTCTCCTGTATATAAACCCACTCGGATCACCAACCAGGCTTTGGTGTGAATTTCTTTCTAGTGTGTAGCCAAGGACCGAGACATTTCCCACCCGAGAAACCTACAGACCCAGACTTACAATAAACCCGTGTGTGTGTGTGTGTGTGTGTGTGTGTGTGTGTGCTAGCCAGCAATGGTGAAGAGGGCCCTGGGATTGAGGTTGAGAATGATTCTGAAGTAGAATCCATAACCCTTAGAAATGTATTGGCCTGCTATACCAATCCAATTACCCTCAACCTTCTTCAAAGAATTGGAAAAACTGACCACCAACTTCATATGGAGAGGGAAGAAACCCAGAATTAGCAGAGAACTCCTCAAGAAGAAGGACACAATTGGAGGACTCGCCCTACCTGATTTCAATGCCTACTACACAGCTACAGTGGTCAAAACAGCATGGTACTGGCACAATGATAGACACTCAGACCAGTGGAAAAGAATAGAAAGCCCAGGAGTAAAATCATCAGCATATAGACAACTGATCTTCGACAAGGGTCCCAAAAATGTCAAGTGGGAAGCAGATGCCCTCTTTAATAAGTGGTGCTGGAAACAATGGATATCCACATGTAGAAAGTTGAAATAAGACGTCTACCTCACCCCATGCACAAGAATACACTCAAGGTGGATCACAGATCTAGAAGTCAAACCCCAAACCATCAGGACCATTAAGGAGGGAATCGGGACTAATCTCAGAGTACTGGCCCAGGGAGCACATAGGCTCACTGCAACAGGGAAGGGGACACACACAGGTGAATTGGAAATCGACAAATGGGATCTAATAAGAATAAAATGCATGTGCACCTCGAAAGACTTTGCCAAGAGGGTGACAAGGCAACCCACAGACTGGGAGAAGATTTTTAGTAATGACACATCAGACAAAGGGCTCATTACTAAAATCTACAACACCATCGTGACCTGCAAAAAGAGGAAAACAGTTAACCCCCTAAGGAAGTGGGCAAAAGAAATGAGAAGAACTTTCACTAGAGAGGAGATCAATATGGCCAATAAACATATGAGAAAGTGCTCGAAGTCCCTTGCCATAGGAGAAATGCAAATCAAAACAACCATGAGATACCACCTAACACCCCTGAGGCTAGCCCAGATCAGTAAATCAGAGAGCAACAAGTGTTGGAGGGGCTGTGGTGAAGTAGGAACCCTCCTCCACTGCTGGTGGTCGTGTACATTTGTACAGCCACTGTGGAAAGCAATCTGGCGATACCTAAAGAAAATGGAAATTGATCTACCTCATGACCCAGCCATCCCTCTACTGGGCATATACCCGGTTGAAGCAGCAAATAAAACACGACCAGTCATATGCGCTCCAATGTTTATTGCGGCACAATTCACAATGGCAAAGACTTTGAAACAGCCTAAGTTTCCATCGACAGACGAGTGGATTAGCAAACTTTGGCACATACACACAATGGAGTATTATGCAGCACTGAAAAGCACCGATGAGCACATGAAACACGTTATTTCATGGGAAGAGCTGGAAGGAATTATGTTAAGCGAGGTAAGCCAGACCCAAAGGGACAGGTACAACATGAGTCCCCTGAGGTAAGTACAATCAGCATGACAGAAATAGAAGAATAAACATCCATCCCACAGTAAACGGGAGGAAGCATAGATAGTTGGAGGGAGGACAGGCCACACCTAGGGAGGTACATAAGAGCCCAGCATAAAGAAGGGGTAGTGGGGTAGGGAGAGGGAGAACCGGGAGGGGGAGAATCCGAATGGATGGTATGGGGGGGGGGCAGGGTACTAACCCACCCGGGGGAGAGTATCGGTTATGTCCCCACAGATTTGGAACATGCATACGGACCCCAACACGACACACCAAACAAGGAGGACAACGCAAAGTACAGAGGTCTACACAAAGAGGCTGGACGACAAGCCGGCCCAAACCAGAATTAGGCCGACCCCCACACTCGAAGGGAATACCACAGAAAACAAAAATAGATTGTCTGGAGTGGGAAAGGAACTGACCCACCACACCACATCCAGAAGGAAGCTGAAACAAAAGAAGGAGAAAGGACATAGTGGAGTACACCTGGGTCCACCAAGCCCAAAGTCGATAGACCAGCTAGAAGAGCCCATCATACAGAGAGGACCATTCAGCTGACCACACTACGAGATATGACATCCTGCACCAACACATGGCCCTACACGGGACAGCACCTGAGACACAATGGGGGATGGGCAACTGAGCTGACCCCGCCACACTGAGGCAAACACTGGGGACATGCAATGGAGCAGCGGAGGAAGCAGAGCAAAGGGAGCCCGAGGGAGTAGAAAGGATGGTCTTCTGGGCCAGGACGTGGCGCCTCACAAGCTACACCTAGAAAACACTCCTAAAGGCCAATGAAAGGACCTTGAACTACTAGCAATTTTTTCTTTTAATATTTGCTATCTTTTTGTTTAGTCTTTTAAAATTTGTTTTGTTTTTTTACCCAGTAAATTTTGTATGTTAGTGGCTTTTCTGCTTATCAGCGTGTCGATGTTGCTTCTGTCAAAGCCATGTTCTTATGGGCCACTTGGGCGCAGTCAAAGTCATATCCATTTGTATGCACGTATTACTATGTCAGCAGGTCCACCTAGACAAGATAGGCTGGACAAATAATGAGAGAAGAAAACAACAGGACCAACGGTCCTGGAGGGACATGAGAGCGTGGGAGGTAGGGGAAGGGAGGAGGTGTCGCCCAACACAACAGGGACAAGGGAACAGCGAATGGTTCAAAACCAGAGGAGGGAGGGGAGGGGAGGACTGGAAGGGAGTGACCAAGAGCAAGGTAACTGAGAGGAACTACTGAATCCAGAATGAAGGCTAAACATGGTAATGGGTCGGGAGGAAAGCGAAAGGAAATAGAGGAAAGGAGTAGGAGGCAAAGTGCATACAGAGAAGCCTAAATACAGACATGTACATATGTAAACATATTTATGATTATGGGGGCAATAGATTTATATGCATATATTTATAGGTTCAGTAGTAGGGTAGCAGATGGACATTGGGCCTCCTCATGCATAATCCCCCAATACAATAGCACCTCGCCCTGCTAAGCAGCCATTGCAGGATACCCATCTTCCCGACATGATCACTGAAGACAGCCGTGTGTGTAAGCAAATGTGGTGAAGAAAGCTGATGGTGCCCGGCTTATCAAAAAAAGATATAGCGTCTGGGGTCTTAAAGGCTTGAAGGCAAATAAGCGGCCATCTAGCTCAGAAGCAACAAAGCCCACAGAGAAGAAGCACACGGCCTAAGCGAATACAAAGTGTTGAATGGACCATGTAGCAGATACAAAGGAACAAAAACAATCACCTCCCTCACATAATGGCTGAAGACGAAAGTGTGCATAAGCAAGTGTGGTGAAGAAGGCGGATGGTGCCCGGCTACTGAGAGATATAGCGTCTGGGGACTTAAAGGCTTGAATGCAAACAAGCGGCCATCTAGCCCAGAAGCAACCGAGCCCACACGGAAGCAGCACACCAACATAGGTGATCATGAAGGACAGAGGAGACCAGGTCTCCAACATCAAAGGTGGGGTGGTGGTGAGAATCACATCACCGTGAAAGAGGGGGAGTGCATGATGGGGACCCAACGCCCACCTGTAGACAGCTGGACACCCCTTCCAGAGGGGTAGTGAGGAGGAGATGGGCCACTCAGGGTTCAGTGTAGCAACAATGAAACTCAAAACCTTCCTCTAGTTCCTGAATGCTTCCTCCCCTCCCAATCATCATGACCCCAATCCTACCTTGCCTTGCGGACCTGGTTATACCAGAGGATGTACAGCGGTGCAGTGGGGATCTGGAGGCACAGGGAATCTAGGACAGACGAACCCCTCAACACCAGCTGTGGGAGTGGCGACACCAGGAGGGAAGGGCATGTAGAAAGGGAGAACCGATCTCAGAGATCTATGTGTTACCTCCTCTCTGGGAGATTGGCAAGGGGGAGGCGGGTGAGGGGAGACGCCGGGGAGTGTAAGATAAGATATAATAATTATTTATAAATTATCAAGGGACCAGGGGTGGGATCGGGGAGGGAGGGGGATGGGGGGAAAAAAAGGGAAACCGAGCTGATTCCAGGAACCCAAGTGGAAGGTGAATTATGAGAGTGATGAGTGCAACGAATGTATAAGGGTGCTTTGCTCAATTGATGTATGTACAGATTGTGATAAGAGCCTTATGAGCCCCAATAAAACGATTAAAATAAATAAATAAAGAATGAAAGAAAAAAAAAAGAAATGTATTGGCCTTAGGGGAGGGGCAAAGAGGGCTGGATTGAGAAAGTCTGTGGCATCCAGTTCTGACTTGACTTTTGGATCCAGAATCTTTCAGGAGTCATGGCCTTGCCCTCCAGCCAGAACTTCCAATAACCGTCTTCTCAGAGCCTTGTTAAATTCTCATAATACGTTACACCTGCCATCCTGTGAGCAGCTACCAAACCCAGGCACTTTTTTCTTTCTTTTTTTTTTTTTAAACAGGAACAATAAAGTTTATTGAACCGTAGCTTAGTACAGGCGCTGGGGTTTCCCCACGGTGCTCTTAATGTACAAAGCACGGATATTCTGCCAATTCTTCTTCAGCAGCGAAACCAAAAAGTTGACAGCCAAGTGGATGTTGTACACGAGTTCATCATCTGTCATCTTCACATGGCCAACTGCCACTGCCAGACACAGCACCTTCTTCATCTGGAACTTGACGGTGGACTTCACCTCGTCGACCTTGGCCACCATGTTCTCATTGTGGGTCAGCAGGGAAGGGAATTTCCCGGCCTTGTTCAGGCCCGGGCCCAGAGTTCGAGGAATCTGCTTGATCAGGGTCTCTGAGGCCAAAAAGGCATCATACTTCTTGGCCAGCTTTTTGACCAACTTCTTATTCTTGTTGAGCTTCTTGAGCGCCTCGATGTCCATGTGAGGGATCTCCACGGCCTTCGCTTGTCGCAGTGCTGCTGGTCCCCAAGGACACACACTGAGAACTTGGGGCGCGGGGTGGACTTAAGCCTGACGGTGCCAGAGAAGCATTTGTCCTTCTGAGGGTCGTAGTTCTTCAGGCTGCTCTGCAGCTCCACCGTCTCCAAAAACTTCCGGCGCTTGCGCTGGTTCCTGTGCAGGACTTCCCGCACCGCCTCGTAGAGGGTGTCGCGAGAGACTTTGGTACTCATGGTTCCTAGCGCTGCGGCAACCGGAAAAGAGACCCAGGCACCTTTTTCAAAGACAAGCTTGCTCTCTCTACCCTTAAGAGCAGGTAGTTTTTGGATGATGGATATGAGATACCACAGAAGGCAAATCTGTAATCTTCCATGATGCCCAAAACATGCTGTCACAACCAGGACCCATGACAATCCCTCAGTTTCCTAAATTGCTTCACTGTTGCTTTTTAATTAATATATGACATTAACTTGTCATATATTGATAACAGGGATGACCCTGAACTAGATGAATAAATTAAAGCTCTCCTCATCCTGTGCTTTTATATGAATGTGTTAATTATTTTTGTCATTAGGGAGAATGATGGAGGGATGGAGCAATACCAAACGGAGTTTGACAAAGTGTTGTGTTTGCTGCGGGAAACATGGTGCGTGTCAGATACAATCCGTCACCCAGTGAGTCTGCAATTAACACCAAGGGACCAAGGTAGGATTCCCGGTAATAAATAGCCTTCCTCCCAGATGCTAGTGGAGACCCAGCAGGACCCACTGTTGTGTTGTAGCAGTTGTACACGGGACCTTATGGGAGACAGAGCTGGTGTTTGAAATGAGTTTTGTTTGTCCCCAGTTGGCTCAGATTTGTTTTTTAGATAGCATAATCACTAACATTTAAACACAGGGTGATGTCACGTAACAATCTGCAGCTTCTGAGAAATGGAGAGGCCCGACTTTGCTGGTTGACAATGCACCTCTGGAAGACAAGGGGGACCACAGAGGGACTGGGGGGGGGGGGCAGGCAGATGTGGTGATCAGAGTTTGGAATCCTTGTTTTCCACGTAGAGGTGGCAAGGAGTTCAAGGGTTCAGAAATTGAGGAGGGAAGTTCCAGAAGACAAGTCTGTGTGGTCCATAATAAACCAATATAGGGGTTGAGATTTCAATCCGTTGGCTATTTATTTTGTGCCTGGTAGCCAACCAGTCCAGAAGTCCTGACCTCGCCGACCGTGTGAAACAAGGACCATTCCAGAATTACATAGAAGCAAGCATGGAAGCAAGGGCATCCACCACCCCGAATGCGTAGGGGTCAGGAACCAAGTGCTTTCTGTAGAACAGCCCCAGAAGGCAGACCTTTGGCTGGAAAACCTGTTAGGGAGCTAGCATAGGGACTGGCAGGCCCATTACACAAGCTCAGAGGTCTGAGCTACCAGCTCATGAAGTAGAGGCTCACTGCATGCTCAGAAGTTCAGGTTTCCAGCCAGCAGGGGGAGCTACGCCTGGGTGGGCGCTGTACCTGCATTGGCTCACCTAGGCCAGGTGAATTCAATTCAACAATACAGCCAATGAGGTCGAACTACGTCATCGACCACGCCTCCCTAACCGCTCACAAAACTCAAGAGGATCCCAAACCAGGCCTCGGCGTGAGCTGTTTCTGGCGTGGAGCCGCGGACCGAGGCACACCTGCCCCAGGTGAGGTCCAACAGAAGCGGTGATGTTCGAACAGAAGCGGTGCTGTGTGACTGGAAGCTATGAGGTAAGCCGGCCCCAGGAGTGGGCCTTCCCATGCTGGTCTCACGGGATGTGGGCCCCTCTGGGCTCCTTTCACCTCACCACCCTTGGGAGAATTGTTGGGTTGAGTTCACCTGGCCTAGGTGAGCCAATCCAAGTGGCGCCCCACCCAATACGGTGGAGGCCCCTGGGGACGCTTGTAGCGTATTGCCGCAGCCCCAGCCTTTTGTGTCGGTCTTTGCGCCATTTCTTGCTGGTGTCAGTCTTTGCGCCGTTTCCTGCTGGTGTCGGTCTTTGCGCCGTTTCTTGCTGGTGTCGGTCTTTGCGCCGTTTCTTGCTGGTGTCGGTCTTTGCGCCGTTTCTTGCTGGTGTCGGTCTTTGCGCCGTTTCTTGCTGGTGTCGGTCTTTGCGCCGTTTCTTGCTGGTGTCGGTCTTTGCGCCGTTTCTTGCTGGTGTCGGACTTTGGGCCGTTTCTTGCTGGTGTCGGTCTTTGCGCCGTTTCTTGCTGGTGTCGGTCTTTGCGCCGTTCCTTGCTGGTGTGCGGGACTTGATGTGCCTCTCTGTGCCTGCCTTCCCGGGCTGCATTAGGGAGGGGGCTGGGACGCTGCTGCCTGGAGGCTGGGAGTATTTTGACTCCCAAAGCCTTCTCGAGGCTCAGTGTAAAAGTTTATTTGGACTCGAAAACAGAATCAAAGACCCAATTAATTAAGTTTTAGAAGCAGGCTTTATTGCGAACTTGTGGCGGGTTCAGCAACTCAGGGTATTGAGCTATTGAAGCCACGCCAGGGAAAAAATCCTGGCGGCGTTTTTATGCCCACTGCTGGCAGGCACAGCTGGGGAGAATCATAGCTTGGGGGGGGGGGGGGTTTGGATCTGCGCACACAGGTGCTTCCGAAGGGAGAAGGTCGTTAATCTTACCTATATATGTCAGGGACGCGTGGAGTGACCATATCTTCAGAAAACCTTCTGGCTTTGGGAGGAGCTGGTTCCAGGAATTTGGGGTTGAGCAGAGGAGGGGAGGTCAGTTAGGGGTCAGTCTTGAGAGCTAAAATGGAGTCTGTTGTGCCAAGACAGGACGTTTTAGACTGACCCTATAGGGAAAAGGGACAACATTAGTCCATTTCTGTAACTGCTTCCTGTGGGTAGTGGGCGAAGAGCAAGGGGAGGGGCTTTTCCAGGCAGAGTACTGGGAGTTGCGGCCTGGCACAGGGTGGAGAGGTTGTTGTTGCTGGTGGACTGCTATACGGGTGATTTTGCGGACTGCTATACGGGTGATTTCGCGGAGTCGACTTTGCAGGAGCTGAATGAGACAAGGAGCAATTAAGAGCAAAATTACTACTAAAATTATGGGTTCTAGTATGGGGGCTAGGAAGGAGTACAGAGAAGAGTTCCACCAGGAAGAGGATCCGTCTGTTCTGAATCTGTTGTTTTGCAGCTCACGGTTTAGCTTGTTGAGGGTCTGGACTCTAGTTTCCACAATTCCCAGCTTATTGATGTAATAACGGCATTCCTCCTGGAGGAATAAGCAGGTTCCTCCTTTTTCAGCAGTGATGAGGTCTAAAGTGCAACGGCTCTGCAAGGCAACTTGGGCAACAGAGGTTGTTTGTTTCTGCAGGGAGGCTAGAGATTTGGCAGAGGCATCGACTGCCAGCTGGAAGCGTGTGGATAACTTGTCTGCTGTGGTGATAGAGGGTCTAAGGGTCCCGCCGCTGAGTCCTACTGCACCTGCTGCTGAGGCTAAGGAGATTCTCACTGCTATCGGAAGAAAAACTGCTCTTTTAGTTTGGCGACTGTATACCTGGATGTATTTGTCCTGGACCTCAGCCGGAGTGTATGTAGTGAGCTGCGGAACCAGAGTGACGGGCAGGCACAAAAGGGTAAGGTAGAACTGATGTTTAAATGCTTAGTGTATAGTTGCACCAAAAGAAAATTTTTTTCTGGCGCTGTTAGTGGTTTGGAGGGGATTTGGGTGACATTACATGTCTGTGTCGATGGATTGGAGTAGCAAAAGGGCACTTGAGTGTTTTCTGGTTGGATGTACAGAGGAATATTGGGGATGGTTATGGGTTTTGTGGTCTTTACGTTGGATGAAAATGACAGGGCAGGACCTGGTACTGCTACCAGAGGAGGGCGTTCTAGGGCTGCACACATGCAGCAGGTGGAGAGGTTGCCTAGTCCAGCAAAGTGGCAATGGCCAGTCCCTGCTGTAGCAGGGTAAGCTGGGAGAAGGGAGACTCAGAAGGTTTAGAAATTTGCTTAGTGAGTTGAAGGTCTTGGATCTGAATATTACAGTGGATGGTGGATTGGACCTGGAGTAGCGACCTCCATACATAGAGTTTGGCGTCTGGAAATTTCTCTCGGCGAGTGGCGTACCACGCTCCTGGAACCAGAGGTGTCCAGCGGCTATCCCAGGGGTCTGGGATTGTGAGAGTGTATTTAGATTGATGGTAGTAGAATCATCCCTGGGGACAAAGGGAAAGGTAAAGTATCTGGCAGGAAGACCAAGGACACCCTACATTTTTCTGTATTCACCTTTTTGCACATTGGGTAGTTGCCTTCTGGTCATACAGGTAGCAAATGATGGGATCAGCTTTTCCTTGATGCCGCTTAAAGTCAGTGAAATTTAAGTATATGGGTGTTCTGCACCCTGTGGGTGGGCAGTCAGCGGTGGCCAGCAAATAATCATAACGCTTAGTGCGGGCGTAATTGGTATAGTTTTCAGTCAAGTAAAATCGCCAGCAAAAGGGGAAATTATATTAGGTTTAGCTGGCTGGCTTGGTGAGGCGAGTGAGGCGGAGAGACATAGGACCAGTAGACTGAGCCAGACCACTGGGAGCCATGGTCAGAGTTCACTGCTGCCTTGACTCGGGACAAATGTACCCAGGAATCTATTCCAAGACCCTTGACTGCCAAGGGAGTGGTGAGCACTACGGTGTAAGGGCCTTCCCACCGGGGTGCTAAGGGTCTGGGTGCTAGGGATTTAATTAACACAGCTTTTCCAGGATGCACTGGTTTTTGGTGATCAGCAGAGGTCGGAGATGGTTCAGGGATGGGGGAGTTTTCGTGTTGTCTAAGAAGGTTGCGGAGCAAGGACAAGTATGGAAGGTACGAAGCTAGCAGAGGGCAATCAGTTGCAGGAAGAGGCGAGAAAAGAAAAGGTTGTCCGTAGAGTATTTCGATCATGGCTGGGGAGGATCTGCGCACATAGGTGCTTCAGAGGGGTCGTTAATCTTATCTATATGTGAGGGAGGGTTGGAGTGACCATATATTCAGAAAACATTCTGGCTTTGGGACGAGCTGGTTCCAGGAATTTGGGGTAGAGCAGGGGAGGGGAGGTGGGTTAGGGGTCAGTCTTGAGAGCTAAGATGGAGGTGCAGGCCTCAAAATGGAGTCTGTTGCACCAAGACTGGGACACAGTGGTGTGCTGCGGCTCCGCCAAGCAAGATGGCTGGGAGCGCCCACATCTACCCTGTTGGTTTGTAATTGTAATTTTGATACTTTGGTGAATCATAATGTATATATCTGATATTCAGGATATATTTTCATTGTGACAAATTAAACATAATTAAAGCAGTGATTAATCACAAAAATATGTAATTATATATTGCTAAATATTTTTTCTAATGACAAATAAATGAATTTTTGTCTTGAAGTATGGTATATCATGGGTGCCAAAAGTAAAATAAAATGCTACATTTTGCAAAAGTATGCACAAAAGGCCAACATCAATGTGATGCTTGCGATAGCTTTTTTCTCACCAGATCAGAAGCATGTATTTTCCCATGGTCTTAGACAACCCCTGTCAAAGTGTTGTTCAACACTGAAAGGGGTGGTGACTCACAGGTTGAGAACCACTGGGTTAGACCGTTTTTATTTGAAAATTCTATACATATGAGCAACACAACTTACAAGATGTAACTACATCATGTCATACATTAATCATTTTCCTTAATTACATATATATACAAATTCATTAAAACAGTCGTTCTATTTTTAAAGTCGGGCCAAAACAAAGAGAAAGCTGATCATACTTCCAAACAAAGGTACACTAACATCAAATGCCTAATTTATTACTTAACTCTTATCTATAAAAATGGATCAATTAACCTAACAGTGGTGACAGAGAGAAAGTTGCTGACTGACTGGAAAAGTCCTTCCTGTTTACAAATATATATGTATCATAAAATGAAAACGGTGATTATTAATTACACTTTTTAAGATAACACTTTAAAAATAATAAAAATTTTAAAAATAACACTTTTAATCAGGGATTTGAAACCGTCTTCACAGTTCAGTTATAACCAAGGAAGCAAAACTGAAACAGACTGGAAAGAATTACTGTCTATGCTCTTTTGGAAAGTTAATCTGCCTCTTAGAAAACAAGGGCAGCCCAATCAACGCCTAGCCACCACATCTCTTAGCCTGCAATCAGAAACAGCACTGCCATGCTCAAAGATGGCAGCTGCACCATTTTGAATGTGTATTAACCACCCATCCAATCTCCTAAATTAGGTTCCTAAAAGGACTCCCTAACCCTCTGCCAAATCCTATAATCCAGGGATAAAATCTACAAGATTTCCCATTCCGGTTTTCTTTCGACTTCATCCAAATTTTAAAATGTGGAGTCTCTTTTGATTTTGCTTCTTCAGACATGATTGAATCGGATCAAAATCCTGATTTAAATTAATATAAACTTACAGCCAATGAGTCCATGCTGACTCACTTGGACCCTGTACAGGCAGAACTCCTGCCCCTGTGAGTTTCTGAGATTGTAACTGTAAAGGGAAGTAGATAGCCTCTTTAAATCTTCCTCTGAATCAAAAACAAACCAAATTCAGTGCTACCACTCACAATGACCCTACTGGGCAGGGTAGAACTGCCCCTGTGGGTCACACCGCCACAAGTCGATTCTGATTCACAGTGAGCTTCCTAACTTTGCTCCATATGATTCTCAATCACTGTATTCTCTTTAAGTACACTGCCAGGCCTTTGCCTGCAAGTCACTTCCCACTGGTTTGATCCACCAATATTTCCATTCTTAGCCTAGTTAGTAGTAGCTAAGTGGGTACATGTTTGTGCTGCACAGGGCCTCTACTATAACCAAACAGAGCTCTCAAAGAAGCACCTCGTATATCGGGTCGCTGTGAACCAGAGCCACCTTAATGGCTGTGGGTCCAAGGATACATAGGTGCACAAGCACAGTTACACACATACACACACAGTGGGTAATTTTTAGATGGAAAAGAGAAACAATGAAAGTGAACTAAATCTACCCCCTGCAAAAATCTGAAGTTTCCTATAGGATTGTGATGTTGATCAAATTACCACACTCTAGAACCAATCGACTGTCAAGACCAAAATTTGATGCCCAAAAAAATCAAAACTGATAAAGCTTGTTTGGTCCCTTGGCTGCCAAAATGCTAATAATCTAGTATACATGAGCATGACTGAGAAATTCACATTTGCTTTTGTAATCAAGGACAGCGTCTAAATGCTTATCTTCTTCATGGATAGAGTACTTTTATGAAGACAAAAGTGGCAGCTGTTAATGAAGACTGAGTAAGAACACCTAAGAGGTTAACTCTAGGTCTCCTGGTTATTTCCTCAGTTGTACAAATCTGAGACCTTTCAATACATGCTATATGTGGAACCAGAAGATGTTATTACACATGGCATTCATTTCATATTCAACATTAGTTAAATGATTCAGGCACTACTCTGGATGCTGGCGATACTCTAGAAGGCAAACAAAGTCGCTATATTCATATACCTTATATGAAAGTGGAAGAAAGAAATCAGAAATTGTGATAAGAGCGGTAAGAGCCCCTAATAAAATGATTAAACAAGAAAAAAGAAAGCAATCTTAAATAACTCCAAGAGAGCAAGACCCGAGGAAAGGAAGCTAATTAAGTATCCTTTTCAGTTTGAATTAATTAATGTTAAAAAAAGATATCCAGAAAGACAGAGAGATGGAGTGACATTGTTTAAACTCCAGTCCAGAGCTTGAGCCAAGATCAGACTTCAGACACCAGTGTCTTTTATAATGCCTATTAATGCTTCCGCTGTGGCGTTTCACCTTTTACAGGACAGTCTGAATAACACAAAGAGGAACACAGGATAGACTACAAGGTTCATATGCCCACCACCCCACTCCCAATCGGTTTGGTTGATATTCATAGCAAGATGGATCTAAAATCTTTATGGATAAGTCTCCAAGAAACACAGGTCAGCGGTGTAAAGCAACAATAAATGAAAACTCCCATTTTCCCCACTTCTAAATAACACCCCTGCCAGTAGAACATCCCCATGAACAGGGATGTAAGGCAGAGTTGTTGATTTTGTGTATCACTTGTGCTTTAGAGAAGTAAATTCGGTTCAGGTTTAGATTTGCTCACACCTGCCTTGGGAAACTCGGTTAAGATTCTATTCTCCTATGCTAGCTACATTACACTCAAACACTTCTGCTTTTCCACTGAAACCTTACAATGCAGCTTTTGGAAGAAAAAAAAACCCCGATTCTGACTCTCTGGAGATGATTTTTTTAGGAATACTACTTCCAAACAGCCATTCAGTGCTTCAAAATAAGTACTCATCTAATTTAATTATGACGACTTCACCAGACAGTAACAGCCCAAGATGATGTTTACAAAGGCACTTGTCACTCCCTTTAGAAGTACCAATGTAGTTGGTGGGGGGGGGGGGGTGCGGGGAGTGGGTGTTTCATACTTTCGGTGTGTTTATAGTCTGCAACCAGTGATAAAGTGACACTTGAGATTATTTAAAGAGCAAAGCACTTCAAGTTTGGGACCTCCCGTAAATTATCCTACGTTCACTGGGTTGCCTCAGCCCCCAGGTACCTGGGACAGGTATTCCGAGTCGCCATGTGCTTGTGCTAGGAAGCACTCTAGGAAGGGGCCCCGGGATGCTATTTTACCCGCCGACGACAGGCTCCAACATTAGGAGCTACTCCAGCGGAGCTTGCAGCCACACCACAGCAGCTCGGAAATAAACGTGACCCGCCCAGCAGCCAGGCTTCGGCCAGCGGAGCGAGGTGCAGCCTTCCCAGTCGCTACCATTCACAAGCACTTGCGCTCTGGCCAGGCAACCTTTTGGACACGCATTCTTACCCCCTTGGGCAAAGTAGGGCGTTAGGGGCGAGGCCCCAGGGCTCCTCGGCGGCGCTGGGATTTAAAAACACGTCCGTGAAGCCCACCACAGGTTTCCCGCTCCTAAAACACACTCATAGTGACCCTACAGGACAGGGTAGAACTGCCCTTGTGGGTTTCCCAGACTGTCACTCTTGCCCGGAGTCTACAGCCTCATATTTCTCCCAAGGAGTGGCTGGTGGTTTAGGACTACTGTCCTTGTGGTTAACAGCCCAAGAGTACCAGGGCCTCTAGAACTGCTGGATCCTAGACCCCCCACCCTGAACCCACAAAATCAGAATCTGCCCCCCAGCCCGATTTCCAGGAACCTGGGTAAGTGCATGCATGTGAAAGTTTAAGAAATACTTCCTTAGAAACCATTACTTTCCAGAACAAACTCCTCCTGCCAGAGGTGCATAAATGGAAGCCCATTAGGCCATGCTCGCCTAGAAGCAATTTGAGGTCTCAGTGCTCCTATATCCTGGCTGTCATCCAGATTTCCTTATTCTCACCTGGACTGTTGTCACTGCAGCAGGTATTGGTGAGTCCTCAGCACGAACAGCCCCAAATTAGGTCTAGAGACACAGCTCCCATTTCAGAGTAGTACAATCCACAGTTTACTGTAGAGTTTCTGGCTTTTACTGGCTTGGGGTAGGGTCTAGTGGGAAATGCATCTTAGCAAGAGCCATTATGTATTCTGGATGTGCACAATGAGTTTGTCTTGAGGCATATTTATGTCTGATGTTGTTATGTATTCTCTTTCTATCCCATGCAACGTTATTTTTTTTGAAAATTTATATTTGCTTTTAATTACCCAGACATATAAGTGATTTATAGCTAGGTCTGATCGATTGGAATCAGATGACCACGCCTGGATTAACCATGGGTCCTGGTGACCATTAGGCACTTCTTTCCATAGTCCAAGTGCCCGTTAGTTAACCTAGATAGTCAAAGTGCCTGCTAGGTAACCTAAATAGTCCAAGTGCCCGCTAGGGAACCTACATAGTCCAAGTGCCCGCTAGGTAACCTAGATAGTCCAATTGCCCGTTAGCTAACCTAGATAGTCAAAGTGTCCGCTAGTTAACCTACATAGTCCAAGTGCCCGCTAGGTAACCTATATAGTCCAAATGCCCGCTAGGGACCCTAATAGTCCAAGTGCCCGCTAGTTAACCTAGATAGTCCAAGAGCTCGCTAGTTAACCTACATAGTCCAAATGCCCGCTAGGTAACCTAGACAGTTCAAGTGACCACTAGGTTACCTACATAGTCCAAGTGCCCGATAGGGAATCTACATAGTCCAAGTGCCCGCTAGTTAACATAGATAGTCCAAGTACCCGCTAGGAAACGTACATAGTCCAAGTGCCTGCTAGGTAACCTAGATAGTCCAAGTGCCCGCTAGTTAACCTACATAGTCCAAGTGCCTGCTAGGTAACCTAGATAGTCCAAGTGGCCAATAGTAAACCTACATAGTCCAAGTTCCCCCTAGGTAACCTAGATAGTCCCAAGGCCCGCTAGGTAACCTACATTGTCCTAGTGCCCCTTAGTTAACCTACATTCTCCAAGTGAACGATAGGGAACCTACATAGTCCAAGTGTCCGCTAGGTAACCTACATAGTCCAAAGCCCGCTAGTTAACCTACATAGTCCAAGTGCCCGTTAGGTAACCCAGATAGTCCTAATGCCCGCTAGGGAACCCACATAGTCCAAGTGCCCGCTAGGGAACTTACATAGTCCAAGGGCCCGCTAGGGAACCTACATAGTCCAAGTGCCCGTTAGTTAACCTAGATAGCCCAAGTGCCGGCTAGGTAACCTAGATAGTCCAACAGCCCGGTAGGTAACCAACATACTCCAAGTAACCGCTAGGTAACGTAGATAGTTCAAGTGCTAGCTAGGTAACCTAGATAGTCAAAGTGCCCGCTAGATAACCTACAAAGTCTAATTGCCCGCTAGGTAATCTATATAGCCCAAATTCCCGCTAGGGAGCCTACATAATCCAAATGCCCGCTAGGTAACCTAGATAGTCCAAGGGCCAACACATGCCATCGAGATGAGGGGAGGGAAACTATTAGCAAGAGGTCTTATTGATATGTAAGGGTTATCTGAGATTCACAGACTTGAAAGGACATGGCGGCAGATCCCAACATCACAGTTCCAGGTGGGACTACAGAAGCAAGAATAGGACAAGGATTGGGACCTGTGTTAAACAGGACAGTTTACAAGAGTGGTCCAGGGCCAAACAACCAAGGCTTTGGGGGCATGACTCATGACCGTGCAGCCCAGAATGGCAGCCTCGATTCAAGGATACACTTAGGCAAGTCTCTAAGCCCCACCATGGGCTGCCTAAGGGGTAATCCACTTTCCAATGCCCTCTGCCTGGTGGCAAGAGTGTTCACATCCCTGGTCAATGGTCTGAAGGAATTCACTGGAAGCTTAATCCACGTGGGGACTGTGCAAATAGAATTTTGGCTTTCACTGTTATCCACATACTTCTGAAAATTGTGAATTCTCAGAATTTCAGTTGAAAGGTAGGCTTGATGATCTGCTTCTGAGGGGTCACTATGGTGCACACAGCAGGTCACTGTGCATGCGCACCGGAATCAGTTCAACAGCAGCCAACAGCATTCTCCCTTATGTTGCTTGATGTTTGTTTTATGCCCACATCTCCTCTCTCTCTCTCTCTCTCTCTCTCTCTCTCTCTCTCTCTCTCTCTCACACACACACACACACACACACTGGTATTTCAAAAAGTCCCTGAAAAATTCCATTCTCTTTTGATTCCTTGTTCCACTAACTTTTGGGAGCCTGCTTGTGTGCATATATGACACCATTTGTTTGCTGAAAGTGAGGAGGAATTGAACCACTTGCTGAAGATCAAGGATTGCAGCCTTCAATATGGGTTACAATTCAATATAAGGAAGACCAAAATCCCCAAAACTGGACCAATAGGTGATAAACAGAGAAAAGGGCTTCAGTTGTCAAGGATTTTGTCTTGCTTAGATCCACTATCAATGTTCATAGAAACAGCAGTCAGGAGATCAAAAGATGTATTGTAATGGGTAAATCTGCTGCAGAAAACCTCTTTATAGTGTTGAAGAACAATGATGTTACTCTGAGGACTAAGGTGCACATGACCTAAGCCATGCTATTTTCCATTGCATCATATGCATGTGAAAGTTAGACACTGAATAAGGAAGGCTGTAGAAGAACAGATGCATCGAATTGTGGTCCACCAGAAGACTACTGACAGTACCATGGACTGCTGAAGGACTGACCAATCTGTATCAGAAGAAATAAGGCCAGAGTGCTGCTTAGAGGCAAGGATGGCAAGACGCCATCTTACATACTTTGGACATGTTGTCAGGAGAGACCAGTCCCTGGAGAAGGACATCCTATTTGGTACAGTGGAGAAGCCATGAAACAGTGGAGGTCCTCGAAGAAGTGGATGGACTCAGTGGCTTCATCGGTGGTTCAGGCACAGGAACAATTGTGAGGATGGTGCACGACCTTACAGTGTTTCATTCGGTTGTATGTGAGGTCACGACGAGTCCAAGTGTCCTCAATGGCACGCAACAACAACTAGCCAGAGCAGAGAGGAGCAATCTGCCCTCTGGGACTTCCCTGGGAAAGTCCTCAATGGAAATTGGGAAAGTCTAAGACCCTATGGTCATGAGTTATAGTGGTCGGAAGGCCCCAGAACAAATCCAGTAAGCCTTTCTAATCTGTGATCATCTCCATGTCTCCATAATGGCCCCATTCTCACTTATGTAGTCCTGCCTGAGAGAGTGATGAATTGCTCTGCCTCCAATCACATTTTTGTGGCAGATTTCATCCATTTCTATAATTAGCGACATGGCCACACAGCCTTTGGACCCCATTATGGCCTCATGCTTATGGTCTCCTTCATCTAAATCATTTCTCCTACTTTTGTCTTTCTTCATTAATTGAATATCTGAGATACATATGGAAGGGGCATTATCTCTACAATAAGAGAAAGGGATGAGGGGGTGGTGGTATGGAGTGGGGTGGCACACCATCTCAGAGAATGAGAACAGCTGTTTCAATGGTTCCCACTGCAGTGTGGAAACTGCAGGTACACTAAAAGAGGACAGCAATGACAGCATTAAGGTCTTAGAGCTTAAGGACTCCCTCCCTCCTTAGGCCTCTCTTTCAACTATAAAATGTAGCTCTAAAATGCAGAGCTTCTCGGACACAGCTTGGAGGAAGCCTGTGGATCCAGGAAAGCCCCAATCTCAGCAGAACCAATTTGGCAATCCACAGGTCTGATTTTTGACCAGTCAGCTCACTTGGTCTAGCTCACTTGGTCTAGATCACTCAATTATGTTCACATAAACTACAACAAACAGGTTCACACTGTCACCACATTTTCTATATAAGAAAACTGGAACAGAAATAAGCTGCCAAATTACTTGGCTTCTTATAAAAGAAATAGCCAAGTGAATGTTTGGGAAAACAACAGCTCCCGCTATGTGGCACAGGGAGCCCTGGTGGCATAGTGGTTTTCACTTGGGCTGCTACCCACATAGTTCAAAACCACCACCCGCTCTGAGAGAGAAACGTTAGGGCTTTCTACCCCTGTAAAGAGTTGCAGTCTCAGAAACTCACAGGGGCTGCTCTACCCTGTCCAATAGGGTTGCTGAAAGTCAGGGTTGCTGTGAGTCACAAAAGATGCAATGGCAGTGAGTTTTCAGTTTGATTATTAAGCAAAATTATCAAATTCTGAAACTATTGTTTCTCAATCTATCCTCCATCAAGATCTACCTAAACACTTTTAAAAAATTAAGTCATTTTATCGGGGGCTCTTACACCACGTATAACAATGCATACATCAATTGTATCAAGCACATTTGTACCTACGGTACCATCATCATTTTCTTTATACTTGACCCCTTGGTATCAGCTCCTTTTCCCCCCTTCTCTCCCACTCTCCCACCCTCATGAAACCTTGATAAATTATACTTTCATATTTTACAATGTCCAAGGTCTCACTTCACCAATGTTTCTGTTGCTTGTCCCCCTGGGGTGTGAGCGTTAATACATCAATCATTGCTATCAGTTCCCTCTATCTCATCCCTACCCTCATGTTATCACTACTTCCATTACTGTTCCTGAAGGGTTTATCTGTCCTGGATTCTGTGTGTTGAGAGTTCTTATCTGTACCAGTGTACATGCTCTGGTCTAGCCGGCTTTGTAAGGTAGAGCTGAGGTCATGATAGTTGGAGGGAGTGAGCGGGAGAGGAAGCATTGAAGAACTAGACAAATGGTATGTACTGTGGTATGAGTTGGGGTGCCAGCCCCCCACCAGTAATCTTGGGTTCAATAAGCACAATTGTATGGTTGAGATATATAAATATTATATTAAAGTCACCGGGAGCATGAGCGATAGAAGAGACATTACAATAATGCAGTCAGACACAATTCATGGTAGCATGCTCACCTCCTGGATGGCCATGATCTTACCAGCCAGGTCCACGCTCAGTGTGGACGAAGGGAGGTGGGATGGAGACCAGGCAGGAGGCTCAAGGACTGGGCTGGAGGCTGGAGCCCCAGCACAAGGCGGGCTTCCCCAGACAAATGGCGCACAACATGGGACAATATGAGTTATATCCCATATAACAATTATATGGCCCCATTGGTACGTAGAGTGAATTTGAAAATTGTGTGAAGTGAGGATCCGGTGTGGGGATTGACAGAGAAGTAGTGGAAATAGTGAATTAGAATTTTAAAGAGGATAATGGGAGCAAGGTAAAAGTAAACCTGAAACTTATGGTACCATGCTCTCTACTTACTGAAAAGACAAGGTGTAAAAGTAACGAAGAAAAAGATACAATGTTTTCTAAAAGTAGTAAAAAGGTATAATTCATGGTTCTCAGAGGAAGGAACTTTTGATTTAGAGACCTGGGAGGAGGTCATTGTCAACTTAAAGGAAGCACAGAGATGGGGAGAGTATCCCTATGGAGAAGTGGTCTCTGTGGGTACAAGTTAAGATGGTTTTAAAACTTTTGCAGGAGGAAGAGAATAAGGATGAACAGTCTAGTGAGAAGTCTTGTGTCTATTCAAATCTAGCAAAGCAAGCTAAAGTGTCTGTGAATAAGCATGATTTAGGTTATGAAACTTTAGGAAAAACTGAAAAGGCAGGGATTGGTTTGTTATCTAAAGCCTCCAATTCTAGAACAGAACCTCATTGCCAAAGCCTGTATGCTCTCGCGAGACTGCAGACTCCGAAGGTTTAAAGGTGATACAGTACTAGAGGCAGTGGATTGCAAGATCCAAAGCATGGCTATTAAACAATCCCAGGAAGCTCCCTTGCTTTCAAAGGTAGAGAAAGCCAAGAAGCAGAACAGGCAACGTCTAAGATGCCCAAATTTAAATCAGATGAGAAGCAGTGAGAACGGGTTTCAGGCAGATGAGAAGATTTTAGGCAGAGCTAAAAGAATGAGCCTGAGTCAGAAGGGGACATAGTAAAAGCAACTGCTCCCCTGCTGGAATTTAGTGTAAGAAAGGCCAGAGATTGTAAAACAATCAAGCAAGCCAGCCCTGAAGGTAGAGAGATTAGCTCCAAAGAAATGCAAACTAGGAGAGCTAGCACAGAAGGTGAAGTTCAGGAAGTGGAACTCCAAGATATCCAGATTGAAAAGAGTAGCTCAGAGAATAGACGTAAAGAAGCAAAGTATAGGAAAGCACCTTTACTCTCCAGAGTAGGAAGAGGGATTGCAGAAGAAGATTTAGAATGCAAGATGTCTCATCCTGTTAGAACCAAAAGGAATTCACAGTGCCTTTGCCTTTTAAGTTGCTAAAAGATCTCAAGCAGGCAATCAATGACTAGGGCCCAGACTCACATTTTGTAATTAGCATGATAAGGGCTCTAGCAGAGTCTGACAGCTGGACCCCTACAGATTGGAAAGCTTTAGTGAGAATTTGTCTTTACTCTTCAGAATGCTTGTGATATCAAATGCTATGGAAGGAAGCAGCCCTTGCAAGAGCTGGGAAGAATGCTGAGGATGGGATAGATATAGGAATTCATCAATTGCTAGGGGATGCAAATTATATTACAGTTGAGTCTCAACTACAGTTTACTGAACAGACAATAGGACAGATACATGAGGTTTGCTTAAGGGCCTGGGAAAAGATAATTCCATCAGAAGAGAGAACGCCGCGTTACAGGGCTATAAGACAACAGAATATGATGAGCGTTACGCTGACTTTGTGTCCCGACTGGAAGATGCTATTTCCAAATGTGTGAAGAATGTTCAGGCAGTAAGAGACCTAGTGCACAAGCTATCTTATGATTTCTCTAATAAGCACTGTAAAAATGCCTTGCATCCCTACAGCGAACAGGGCACTTTGCTGGGTTATTTTAGGATATGCAGGAATGTAGAGGCAGAGGAATACAAGGCAGACCTCATGGCAGCTTCATTGGCAAACTATATCAGACCTGGAAGAAAGTGCTTTAGTTGTGGGAAGACAAGTCATCTTCAAAAGAGTGTAGGCAGAGCAGGCTGCGGCCAATGTCAGAGCATGGGCCAGGACCATGGAGATCGGGTTTAAACGAACCTGAACTCTGCCTCCATTGTAGGAAGGGAACTCATTGGGCGAGCCAATGTCGTTCAAAAATCAACAGTGAAGGGTCGCCATTAGCAAAGACTTCCCGGCGGGAAAATAGTGGAAGAAGCTTGATGCAGAGCCCTCATAGCAGAGCGTGGTAGGCAAGGTGTCTGCCTACTGGAGCAAAGAAGATCTTTGAGAGAAATCGCCTTTATCTAGCAGCCTCACAGCAGGAGAACAGACCTAGCCAAAGAGGCAAAAACCTAGTCTCTGTTCTCACTGCAGTTGGTTTGAATAACCAAGAGATGGCTCAGAAGCCTTCACAGGAGCTTGATCCTCAAAAGCAGGGACCTCTTATTGAAAGATTTATACAGTTTCTATCAGGAAGATTTAACCTTAGTACTCAAGAAATTAAAATTGATACTGGAGTTGATAAGAGTTGTAAGAAAAAGCCCAAAACTGTGATTGAATCAGAAACGAAGAGCAGTAATTGGGGTCCACTACCTAAAAGAACTATAGGAAGTTTATTAAGAAAGTCCAAAAAAAAAAAAAAAAAGAAAGTCCAACATAAATTCTCAAGGTGTTGCTGGAGTTATTGGTCAGGATTGTGAAGAAGAAATTAAGGCAGTAATGAGTTCTGATATACCATGGTTTGTAAAAATGTAGGATCGCTTAAGCCAATTTTCCCTTCCTTGCATTTCTAGAGTAAAAATTTATACCTATCAGGAAAGAGTACTTGAGAAGTTTGACCACCCTATAAATCAAGCAGTCTTCTGGACTGCTGTTGTGGAGAAACAGCGCCCCCACATGGAGTTAGAAATGGAAGGAAAAAGGTTTGTTAACTGTGGATGCCGGGTCATTTCCTTAGGGCATTCAGGGGGGCCTAAGGCCCTCCCATTAACTTCCCCTAAAGCCAGCATAGAGGGAATGAGTGAAGTTAACCAAGACAGAATATTGCAAGGTAAAATCATACAGTGTGAGAAGCCTGAAAGGCAAAACGGCTCAATTGAGCCTATAACCTTATTGGTAAGCCTGGAGAAAAAATGTCTGCTTGGTAAGTTACTTCAAGATCAGCTGAACAAATTTATTAAGAATTTTTTCAGTCTTTCAATGTATGATAAGAAGTTCTCCCAATTAGTTAGCTCTCTTAATTCTCTGAGGGATGGGAGCCGGTATTTACATAACAATGAAGGTTATCTAACTAGTACTTTTACTGGTTCAAGATCTAGCAATGCTTTACTATTTAAATTGTTAAAACAGAAGGAGAAGAGGAATCTTATGTGTGACAAAGTTCATTTACTCATTTTTTTTTAATTTAATTTTATTTTTTTAATGAATTTTTTTTTAATTTTAACAATTTATTGGGGCTCATACAATTCTTTTCACCGTTCATATATATACATACATCAATTGTATAAAGCACATCTGTACAGTCTTTGCCCTAATCATTTTTTTTCTCTTTTCTTCTTTTACATTTTATTAGGGACTCATACAACTCTTACCACAATCCATACGTATACATACATCAATTGTATAAAGCACATCCATAAAGTCCCTACATTACTGCAGACTGCTTTGCTGAAAGATCAAGATTTTGAATTTGTCAATGCTATAATGTGATTGGAATGTAACTGATTTCTGTATAACCACTTATCCTTATAATAAGACATTGCATGATTGGAATTTGATTAGGAAACATTTGCAAGGGTTTAAGGGAAACATTTCATTAGATATTGATCAGCTTAAAAAGGATATTTTCTATACATTCAAAGACAAGCTTGAGGCTTCTCCTGGCTCTGATGTGATTAAGCAATTGATGAGTAGCATGGAAGGGTTGGACCCGCGAGCTTGGGGGCAAAGTACTTCACATAGCTTAAGTTCCAGTCTGACTGTGTTTTTTATCATAATTGTGATGCTTGCAGTCTCATGTCACTTCTATAGGAAGCTAATAGATATGAAAAGAGACCATGTTGCCTCCGTGACACTATTGAATCTTAAACATAATGCAGAGAGGGGAAATGTGGGATACTAGCACCAAGGGAAATAATACTGGGACTTATTCCCTGACTGGTACAGAGGGAATCTGGGAGACTAATGTTCCATGGCTGGAAGACCACCACTCTGTTAGTTGGAGATATACTCCAAGTTCATGTTCCTGCGGTAATCTATCATTTCCACAGATTCTCCCTTAAAGCTGTGCTGCCTTAAAGTGAGCGCATGGCTGATACATTCTCCCTATAGAAGCAGACATTCCTATTTGGCTCTATTTCTTCCCACCGCAGTATCCAATCTCTCTCATACCTTCCTCCAATAACAGATGGGAATAAGGGGACTTTACCCCCAGTGGCTGGATTCTAAATGTTTCTATCAAGCCTGAATTTTTGGCTATATTAATTGGATCATGAAGTTTTGCCTTTACAGCTTTAAATGTATAGAAAATGATTTAAAAACACGTCAGTCACGCCCACCACAGGTTTCCCGCTCCTAAAACTCACTTCCGTGCAAAAAGACACCTGAGTGGCAGGCGGGTCGGGCCGCCCGCGTAGACTCCACGGCGCCAACGCCGCTCTCCGCTGAGGCGCCCTCAGGAGGCGCCCGAACGCGCCCCGCCCCGCCCCCCCCCCCCTGTTGGGGACGTCCGGCGGAGCCTCAGCAAGGCATCCCGAGGGCGGCCAGGCTCGGGCTCGTTCTTCGAGCCGGCAGGAAGCGCAGCACCGGCGCCGGAGCCTCCGGCCGGGATCTCCAAGAGCTAGCCGCCGCGACCCCCCGCCCTCGGCCGCCCTCAGCCGCGCCGCATCCGGGTCCGCTGCCGCTCTCACCTGCGCGGCGCCCCGCCCCGCGCAGTGCGCTCCGGATCCGTGTGCCGTCAGTAGCCCCAGCCGCCGCGACCGCCCCGCGCGGTCACCTCCCGCCTGCCCGGCGCCGCACTGCGCCCGCCCGCCGCCCGCCGCCCACGGCCAGGGCCCGTTCAGCCGCCCCCGCCGCCCGGACCGGCGGAGCACGTGCGCCCGCGCCTCCCAGCGAGCTGCACGGCCGGCCGGGGCCTCCAGCTGCCTTTCTGGAGCCTCTCCTGGAGGGTCCTGAGGGACCGCAGAGCCCCCGGACCCCTGCCTTCTGGAGCGGCCCGCAGCCGCCTCGCGGGGACCCCTCTGCCTCGGCGTTCCCTCGCAGCCCTTCGCCCCACTTGTGCCCCGCGGCGCCGCAGACCCCAGAACCCCCTTCCTGAGCGTAGGAGTGCGGGGATGTTGCCCCGCACCGTCGATGGCCGTTGAAAGGCTGAAGTTCCCACTTCCAAGTTCAAGAATATTCTGTGTGTTCATTTTTGTGATAACAGCTAACACTTGGCTGCAGTTTCATCGGTTAACCAATTCTTTTCGTATTCTGCTCGCCTGTTCGCTTTTGTCTCAACCAGGAAATGTCACGCCCCTCATTCTTGGATCACAGTTGAATTTTTTATTGATTATAAACCCTAATGTCGACTTACTGTAAAGCACCTGTACGAGGAAGCTTCAAAAATTCATGGGAAATTATCTTCTCTTTTCATTCCTTTCTCCCACGATCTTTCCGAAGCTCCCGCGTGTTGTGATGCCAGTGTACAATTAGTAAAGCCACTCTGGCAAATAATTCAGTAGTCTGGGATATAATTTAGAACTATATGCTATGCAAAGCAAAGGTGGCAAAACAATCCAGTGGTAAAGGAATACTTTGGTTAATGAGTGGTTGAATTGGCTGAATTTACAAGAAATCAAAGGAAGGAGCATACTACATTCAAAAATAAACTCCAGGAGGATTAGAGCGATAAAATATTCAAAGCATTAAAAACTTAGAGGGATTTATTTTCGAGGGTAGCAATTTAGCTTTAGTGAGGTGGAAACTTTAAGCAAGACACGAAGGTTCATGTCTTTAAAGGAAAGATAAAGCTATTTGACTATATACAGATGTTTTTACCTTTTAGCATGGTATCACAATGACAAGAAAAGTGTTTTAAAAGAACAGTTGGCTATGCAAAACGCATGGCAATCTAACATAAAGTTTCTATAAATTATTTTTCCAGACAAATTGCTCGGTTCTATATGTTTTTAATACAGGCAATGCATACACACAGACAACTAACAGAAGAGAGGTTCATAAGCATGATTCATAAACATTGAAAAGATGCCTAATGTCATTGAAAGCCCTGGAAACATAAAGGGTTGAGATATAAATATTAAAGTCATTGGGAGCATGAGAGATAGAAGAGATATTACAATAATGCAGTCACACACATATCATGGTAGCATTGCTCACCTCAGCCCCACTTGGGGGTCCACATGGAGAGAGGGGGAAGGGAAGGAGGACAAGGGGAATTGGAAACGGGAGGGTAAAGACATACATCACAGGAAGGACTTGGACTATGTTATACAGCGGTGAGAAGGGGTGGTCTAGGGGCATACATGCAATAGGAAGAGGAGGGATTGGGGGTATACAGGTGACAAAATGGGCGGATCCTACATTTAGAATGGCAGCTTAACTTTGACCTGTTTTCTGGATCTCCATATGAACCATTATCAGTAGGGTGTGAACTCCACCTACTGGAACCAAGCTAATGGTTCCAAGTTTTAGAGAAAAGCAATCCATTGTCTCCACCAGCAGGGAGCAGAGACTGCAGTCTGGCAGCATTGCCTTGAGGGACCTTGCAAGCATCTGGCCCACACACATTATCCCTCTAGTAGGAATCAACCCAGTTAACTTACATTGGGGCTTTTTATCTCCAGACTATATATTTTTATTGGAGTAGAAAGCCTCATCTTTCTTCCCTGGAGCTGGCTGGTGGTTTTGAAGAGTGAAACCTTGTGGTTAACCGCCCAACCCATAACCTTCTATGGCACTAGAGCTCCATGACTCTGAACTAGCAACGTAAAATGCTTTGCCCTCAGGCAGAGTTTGTTTGCTTCCACCCACTCCTCTGGCCAGCCTGGTGAGGAGTAGTCTAGCCCTCAAGAACTTGCCTGAGTATGCCCTTGATGGGAATTGGGGTACTGAGGTTGCACGTTCATGCCCTGACCAAGATGGTTGGAGGGCCCTGAACCAGTCCTGTAAACTTTTCTAGTCTGCAATAATGTATTTACTCCAATCATGGTCCCTTTCCCATTTCTGTAGTCACATTTCCAACTGTGATGGTCTGATCTGCTGGCAACTTGACTTTTAAAGGGGCTTCCTTTGTTTTCCATGTGACCGAGCTGTTGTGAATCCTTCAGTCCCCATTATGGCCTCATGCTTACGGTCTCCCTCAACCAGATGATTTGTTTTTTCTGGACTTTGTCCCATTCAAGATTTAACAAGGGGGTCTCTGTAAATTATATTTGAACTTCGAGTCTTCTCCCTGATCTAAAACAATGCACACAAAAATATATACCAATTCGATCATTTCTACATGTACAATTTGCTAACATTCATTATATTTCTGAAATTATGTAGCCATTCTCACTGTCCTTTTCCAATTCCAAATTTCCATCACACACATAAGCTCACTGCCCCTTAAACTTTTCACCTAACCTTCCAAGTTCCTGTGTCAATCTGATCACAGACAGATTATTCTTTAAAAGAGCACAATGTCTAAAGCAGATCTTCTTCACTGATTCAGCTTTTGGTTGGCTTTAAAAAGACTTTACAAAAATCAAATCTGCTGCTATCAAGTTAATGCTGACTCATAGTGAATACCCCCTATGGGCTTCTGAGACTGTAACTGTTTACAGGAGTAGAAAGGCCCACCTTTCTCCTGCAGAGCGGCTGGTAGTTTCAAACTGCTGAGCTTGTGGATCGCAGCCCAACATGAGTGCCCAGCAAAGAGCACCCAGAGAAACTGAGCCCCACATCCTTAAGCCACATGAGCCATGGAGTCGGGCAGAGTTGAGATGCAGTCCTCCCCAAAGCCTTCAGAAACAACAAGAAGCCTTCAGAGACATCAAGAAGGATCACTAACTCTTTTGGTAGCCAAAAGAACGATCAGCCCCATAGTCAAGAGGCAGGACAAGTATCAGTGGCTCTGGCCAGACTGGAGGGGCTCACTCAAGGCCATTCCAGGCCAGGGCCAGGTACCTGTGTCTGGCTTCGAGTACTCCAGGCACAGAATCTCTGACTCATGGGCCTCCACCTTCAGCATTTCACTCAGGAACTGCAATTCGTGGACCCTGCAAAATGAGAAGAGAGGAGAGGCCGTTCAGTGCCAGGCAGCGGGGGGAAAGAATCATCACCCACCCCCTTCCACCTTTTCCTCTCCATCAAGAGCTGTTTTACTTTACCTTTTGGGTTGAACCTTTAGAAAAATGAGTCAAGATATGTCACATTCAACTCTCTCACCTGGTCTCCCTTCGTATTAATGTTTTATGCACTACAGTACACAGTGATAAGGACCACGGAGGTCACACTGGTACAACATTATTAGACTTTATTTAAATGTCACCAGCGGGGGTTGCTCTGAGTTGGAATCAACCCAATGCCAATGAGTTTGTTTCTTTATCCCACGAATGTACTTCTTCTGCTCCAGGATCCCAGGAGCCCCCACGGCACATGGGTGTCATCTGTCCCAGTCTAGAACGGCTTTCAGTCTTTGCTTGTCTTTCCTACCCTGACACCTGGGAGAGTGTGATAAGTTACTCTGGCAGGTGTACCTCAAATGAAGGTTGCCTGATGTTTCCTCATGACTATCCTAAGTTCCTTATACATTTGGGTCAAGAATACCAGACACAATGCTAGGAGGAGGCTGCATGGAAAAACAGAACTAAAAGAAACTTTCCATCAACGTTGGTTGTTGTTGTTCAACATTTTATTGGGAGTTCTTAAGAGTCATAACATTTTCTG
The DNA here is from genome assembly GCF_050624435.1 of Tenrec ecaudatus. NCBI lineage: Eukaryota > Metazoa > Chordata > Mammalia > Afrosoricida > Tenrecidae > Tenrec > Tenrec ecaudatus. The sequence goes on along the minus strand of NW_027458487.1, from coordinate 393,459 downwards.
GGAACATTTTGAAACCTCTCAGTGTACCCTCTCACCAGATTCATGCTGCTGCCACGGGATGTTAACCTTAATGACTTGGCTAAGGGTGGGTTTTGCCGTTTCTTCATTGTCAAGTTAGTATCTTTCCCTTGGAGATAATAAATTTTGTCCCCAACCCTTTTCAGCTAAACCCTCCTGAACCTCTGTCCTTGGGGGCCTAAAGTTCCCCCATCCTGTCCCCTGGAGGCAACGGCTTGTCCCATAGCAAGCAAGTCATAATGATTAGCTCTTGTCTTTAACAAGTAAAGGAATATACATTAACCAAGCACCTAGTAAGTACTAGGCATTCTAAATCTCCCACTTACATTGTCTCCTGTTCGTAAAAATCAAATGCATCAGGTATGTCATTTCACAATTGCAGAAACTAAGGTTTGGTCAAGTTCAGGAACATGTCCAAAGAGGCCAAGCTAAGACTGCACAGGGGCATACTGAAAAACGTCTGAGATGAGTCAGCACTAAAATCCCCTCCCATCCTCAGAGCCAATTAACAGATACGAAGGGACCCAGGGGCACAGCTTGGGGAGCAAGGGTGCTGGAGGAAACAAATTCCACACTTGAGGAACCCCAGCTCCTAATGGTAGGCCAGGAAACACGGTCAGTCTCAGCAGACCTGGCCCACGTACCTCTACACTCCAGACGCAGGAGGAATGATACAGAGCTGAATACACCTTGCCCACTTTCTTGGGGCCCTTCACACCCCAGACATAAGTACTATGGTCATTGTACACACAAGACAGCCACGGATTTGCAGGATCAAAGGTCAAGGTGATGGTGTCCCGATACTTCGCATTGGCCACTCCAGCGAAAAGGCGACTGAGGAAAGAGGGGGTCAGGGTGTCCAGGGCAGACAGGGCAAACTGGTGAGTTAGCGCTAATGCAAAGGGGCACTAAAGGGAGGAGCAGCAGGTTGGCCAGCAGTCACTGGAGAAAGAACGCAGCGGCTGGCCTGGCATTCCTTGCCATGGGGCTCTGCAAAAGAACACAAGCTATTTCATAGCCCCCAACATCAGGCGGGGACAGTGTGTGGCCGTGATGCAGCCAAGCAGATGTCAGGCCCTTCTAGACTCACGTCAGAGGAAAAGGAAGGGCACTGTGCAAACCAGTCATGGTCATATATCATTTCCTGCCATTTGCAGATTTAGCCCACTCCTTCCCTGAATGAGAAATTAATATACCCAACTGCAGAACTGCCCCGCTTCCTGACAGCACTGAAACCAGAGCAAAACTTCACTTCCTGCAATCACCCAACCCAAGGCCCGAGGCTACAATAAGACCCTCCTACCTTAGCTGCTACCCAGGACCACCCTGAGGGAGAAAGGCCTGCTCCGTCAGGTTTCCAGCCTCTCTCAGAAACCCTAAGGAACTGCCCGTCTGTCCTAGCTGTGGTGTTTACAGGACAATGCATTACCACACTGCAGACTCAGATTACCACGGTTGCCCACAGTGAGCAACAAATGCTAAAAGACCCACCTGTGCTTGACTGCAAGGGTCTTCCCAGAGGTCTATGTGTGCCCTCCTCTCCTTGCAGCATGCCAGGGACGGCCTGGCACAGAGTGGGGCTCTGACAGGACTCAGGGGCCCACCCACACCGCTCACCTGGCCTCTGTGATGCTGGCAATGTCTGTGCCCAGGGCATGGGGCCGGGGCAGCGTGCTGAGGAAGTGCAGGTTGAAGGGGTTGAAAAGGCACACGGTGCCGTCAGCACAGCCGCAGAAGATGTAGTCCTGGCTCACCGAGATGCAGTGGGCCACTGTGGTCTGTGAGCACAGAAGCCACAGTCAGCAAGGGCGTCTGTCCACTCCTTCACCGGACACCTCAACAGCCATGAGCCAAGAGGCAAGGACAAGCGCAAGGCAGGCCAGCTGCCCTGGGCAGAGCCCCTCAATGCCCCTCCCTCTAACAGCAGCTGGCCAGAGGGCCCACAGCCCCCTGCAATTAGGGGGAAGGAGTCAGCAAGCCTTCCTTATAAGGCACCTGAGGTTTGGGCAAAGACACACCCAGAAAAGGCCGGCCCAGAGAAAGGCAGCAGAGGCAGCGGACAGGGCCAGCACACTTACTGTGATGCTGTCTGTGTGCTGAGCAGAAGAGGAAAGCAGAGGAAGAGGCAGAGACAGAGAGGGCGAGCAAGCAGAGAGGTTCCCAAACACCTTCCTCCGCCTGGGGCCTCCCCCAGCGTGCATGCAGACTCAGGTGCCCTGGAGCCCGGAGGTGACAGACGGGAGGGTGCCGACAAAGCATTCACTTACACTCAGCTCCACCCACTTGTCCAACAGTCTCCGGGTCACTGAACTCGCACAGCTGCCCAGAGGATGTGATACAGAAGGTGCTGTCAGTCTTCTTCCCCCAGCCACAGTCTACATCAGTGAACAGGTTGTTCCGCAGGTTCCCCCAGCAGCCCAGAGCGGCCCAGCAGGGGTACAGTGGCATTCACCTGTGGAGACCCACCACAGGTGCCACCCACACACCCTGCAGGCTACCCCCTGGAAAGCAGGCCCTGGGGAGGGAGGGAGAAGGCTTCCCTTGCATATTGACATAGCACCTGGCCCAGCTGAGACTTCCAAGGGGCTTTTGAGCATGCAGAAGGGGGCACAGGTGGAACATATCTGGGCAGACCCCACCCTAGTGGCTACTTGCTACCTCACCTTTGAGGTCTTGCTGTCATCGAGGTACCAGAACTTGATGTGCCGGTTGCCTGCAGTGACAAAGTAGCTGCAGTCCTCAGAGAAGGATACTGCTGTCACCTGACTGGACACCTTGTTGGAAGCCACTACAATGTTTTTCTGGAGAGAAAGTCAAGGGAAATCAAGGCTCTGCTTCTAGGAGCTGAGGGAAAAGAAACTTACACACTGAAGGTTAGACAAGCTGTGAACTTGACCTCTCCTTCTGCCCCTTCTTCAGCATCCTAGATACCCAGTTGCTCCTTTCTGCTCAGAGTTCTCTAGAAAGGGACTGAGGCCAGCAGGCGGAAGTAAAGGCCACCGGTCAGCAGTTTCTTGGCTCCCCTCCCGGCCCCGCCTGTCCTGAGGCCAGCAGCCCACTCACCTTCCAGGCCCAGACATTGACGATCATGTCATGCTGGTAGCCCACTGAGACAATGTACTTGGCACTGGATGAGAAGGCCACACATGCCATGCCATACTTATGCTCCTGAAGCTCCGCCACCAGGCTGCGCTCCGACACGTCCCATACCCGCACAGCAGGCATGTGTCCACTCTGCAGGGACCGAAGACCCCGAAGTAAAGGCCAGAGGCTATCAAAAGAGATAGTGTCTGGGGTCTTAAAGGCTTGAAGGTGAGCAAACGGCCATCTGGCTCAGAAGCAAAAAAGCCCACATGGAATAAGCACACCAGCCTGTGCGATCACAAGGTGCCAAAGGGACCAGGTATAAGGCATTATGCACTATATATATATATATATATATATATATATATATATATATATATATATATATATATATACATATATATATATATGGTATAAGGCATTATGTGGGGTCCCGTGGTGCTGACCCACACGGCGTCACCGTGAGTTGGAATGGACTCCTTAGAAACGGGTTTAGTAAGCAGCACAAAGAGGAAACTCCTTGGTGAACTGGAGGACACGGTAGCTGAAACCATGGGCTCCAACATACTACCCCTGAGGCTGGCAAAGGACTGGGCAGTGCTGCCTTGTGTTGCAAAGAAGGTCCCTGTGATGTCAGAATGACTGGACAGCACTAACAACAACAAAGGATGTCAGGCCCCTTCACTTCCCCAGACCACTGACCAGGTTCAAAGACCCGCATGCGAGTATAGTTTCACAGTTAGACGTGTTTAGAAAAAATAATGTTTGCAAAAGTAAAATCTTGGTTTACATTTTACAGAGCATGCACAATTAGTAGAACTCTTAAGGTCCACCGGAACCTGTTTAGGGTCCCCTCCACTTGCTCACCACCGATAAGTCGATTCTGACTCATATTGATCCTACAGGAGAGGTTAAAATTTCCCCTGTGGGTATTTCTGAAACTGTAGCTCCTTATGGGAATAGAAAGCCTCCTCTTTCTCTGCCGCTGGTGGGTTCAAACTGCCAACCTTGTCTTTAGCAGCTCAGGACTGACTTGTATCTCTATGAAACCAAAATCTACCTCACTGCCAGGGAGGTGATGCTGACTCATAGTGACCCTATGAGGCAGAGTAGATCTGTCCCTGTGAGTTTCTGAGACTGTAACTCTTTATAGGAGTAGACAGACTCTTCTTCCCACGGAGTGGCTGGTGGTTTCAAAGTGCTGACTTTGGTGTTAGCAGCCCAACATGCAAACACTATGCCACCAAAGCTACTTTTGTACCCCTATAAGTAGATAAATATTTCTCTTATATCTGTGTTTCAACCAAAGGCATGGCTATAAAGGAAAAAAGGCCATGAGTGTCAAGAATGATTTGAAAATGTGGAGTTCTTTTGGGAAAGGATATATATATACTTGTGTAAATAAATAGAATTCTGACGGCAAGAGTGGTCAGGAGTTGGACTGTTAATCTCAAGGTCAGCAGTTTGAATGACCAACCGCTCCTCTGGAGAAAGAGGAGATTTTCTACTCCTCTAAAGAATCACAGTCTCAGAAACCCACGGGGGCCATTTTACTCAGTCCCATGGGCCTGTGAGTTGGAATGGACTTGATGGCAGTGAGGGCATGTAAATATGCAAACACCCACCTCGGACTTAGGATTTGACCTGCTCCCTCAGCCCCGTGAGCATCTGCAGCCATGGACTTGGCCTTCTGTGAAGAACCCATTAGTGCACCACCACAAAGAGAATGAGTTTCCTCTGTGTCAGTCCATTACCCTGCCAACGTTCAGGATGGAGCCAACACCCTTGGTCTCCCAGAGAAATTGGCTCAACATACCCCTGATGTGGTTGCATGACATAGGACACTCATGCAATGCACTGCATGTGCTCTATTTAATGCACTATCACCAACAAGTCTACATGGGTGGTAACTCTGAAAACCTTGCCCAAACAGCTGGCTTCACCAAAGTATATGGAGTCATGTGGAGTCGTCGACCAGTTCGAATCTGCACTGGCTGTACGTTGGCATTGCCAAGGGGGCTTTCTCACTGACCGTGACCTGAATCCTGCTTCCACTAAGTCTTGCTTCATTGGTCTGGGATGGCGCCAGGCCAATGGGAGGCTTGAAAGCTCCTAAGGGATTCCAAAGTATGACCAAGGGTGAACACTACTGCTTTTGGCCATCACATCCGGGAAGGCCCTTGGGACTTTGCCACTCAAAGTATGATAGGTCAAGGAACCAGCAACATCAGCATTAGCTTCTCCCATGCTAATGCCATCGAGTTGATGCTGACTCATAGTGACCCTACAGGACAGGGTAGAACTGCCCTTGTGGGTTTCCCAGACTGTCACTCTTGCCCGGAGTCTACAGCCTCATATTTCTCCCAAGGAGTGGCTGGTGGTTTAGGACTACTGTCCTTGTGGTTAACAGCCCAAGAGTACCAGGGCCTCTAGAACTGCTGGATCCTAGACCCCCCACCCTGAACCCACAAAATCAGAATCTGCCCCCCAGCCCGATTTCCAGGAACCTGGGTAAGTGCATGCATGTGAAAGTTTAAGAAATACTTCCTTAGAAACCATTACTTTCCAGAACAAACTCCTCCTGCCAGAGGTGCATAAATGGAAGCCCATTAGGCCACGCTCGCCTAGAAGCAATTTGAGGTCTCAGTGCTCCTATATCCTGGCTGTCATCCAGATTTCCTTATTCTCACCTGGACTGTTGTCACTGCAGCAGGTATTGGTGAGTCCTCAGCATGAACAGCCCCAAATTAGGTCTAGAGACACACCTCCCATTTCAGAGTAGTACAATCCACAGTTTACTGTAGAGTTTCTGGCTTTTACTGGCTTGGGGTAGGGTCTAGTGGGAAATGCATCTTAGCAAGAGCCATTATGTATTCTGGATGTGCACAATGAGTTTGTCTTGAGGCATATTTATGTCTGATGTTGTTATGTATTCTCTTTCTATCCCATGCAACGTTATTTTTTTTGAAAATTTATATTTGCTTTTAATTACCCAGACATATAAGTGATTTATAGCTAGGTCTGATCGATTGGAATCAGATGACCACGCCTGGATTAACCATGGGTCCTGGTGACCATTAGGCACTTCTTTCCATAGTCCAAGTGTCCGTTAGTTAACCTAGATAGTCAAAGTGCCTGCTAGGTAACCTAAATAGTCCAAGTGCCCGCTAGGGAACCTACATAGTCCAAGTGCCCGCTAGGTAACCTAGATAGTCCAATTGCCCGTTAGCTAACCTAGATAGTCAAAGTGTCCGCTAGTTAACCTACATAGTCCAAGTGCCCGCTAGGTAACCTATATAGTCCAAATGCCCGCTAGGGACCCTAATAGTCCAAGTGCCCGCTAGTTAACCTAGATAGTCAAAGAGCTCGCTAGTTAACCTACATAGTCCAAATGCCCGCTAGGTAACCTAGACAGTTCAAGTGACCACTAGGTTACCTACATAGTCCAAGTGCCCGATAGGGAATCTACATAGTCCAAGTGCCCGCTAGTTAACATAGATAGTCCAAGTACCCGCTAGGAAACGTACATAGTCCAAGTGCCTGCTAGGTAACCTAGATAGTCCAAGTGCCCGCTAGTTAACCTACATAGTCCAAGTGCCTGCTAGGTAACCTAGATAGTCCAAGTGGCCAATAGTAAACCTACATAGTCCAAGTTCCCCCTAGGTAACCTAGATAGTCCCAAGGCCCGCTAGGTAACCTACATTGTCCTAGTGCCCCTTAGTTAACCTACATTCTCCAAGTGAACGATAGGGAACCTACATAGTCCAAGTGTCCGCTAGGTAACCTACATAGTCCAAAGCCCGCTAGTTAACCTACATAGTCCAAGTGCCCGTTAGGTAACCCAGATAGTCCTAATGCCCGCTAGGGAACCCACATAGTCCAAGTGCCCGCTAGGGAACTTACATAGTCCAAGGGCCCGCTAGGGAACCTACATAGTCCAAGTGCCCGTTAGTTAACCTAGATAGCCCAAGTGCCGGCTAGGTAACCTAGATAGTCCAACAGCCCGGTAGGTAACCAACATACTCCAAGTAACCGCTAGGTAACGTAGATAGTTCAAGTGCTAGCTAGGTAACCTAGATAGTCAAAGTGCCCGCTAGATAACCTACAAAGTCTAATTGCCCGCTAGGTAATCTATATAGTCCAAATTCCCGCTAGGGAGCCTACATAATCCAAATGCCCGCTAGGTAACCTAGATAGTCCAAGGGCCAACACATGCCATCGAGATGAGGGGAGGGAAACTATTAGCAAGAGGTCTTATTGATATGTAAGGGTTATCTGAGATTCACAGACTTGAAAGGACATGGCGGCAGATCCCAACATCACAGTTCCAGGTGGGACTACAGAAGCAAGAATAGGACAAGGATTGGGACCTGTGTTAAACAGGACAGTTTACAAGAGTGGTCCAGGGCCAACCAACCAAGGCTTTGGGGGCATGACTCATGACCGTGCAGCCCAGAATGGCAGCCTCGATTCAAGGATACACTTAGGCAAGTCTCTAAGCCCCACCATGGGCTGCCTAAGGGGTAATCCACTTTCCAATGCCCTCTGCCTGGTGGCAAGAGTGTTCACATCCCTGGTCAATGGTCTGAAGGAATTCACTGGAAGCTTAATCCACGTGGGGACTGTGCAAATAGAATTTTGGCTTTCACTGTTATCCACATACTTCTGAAAATTGTGAATTCTCAGAATTTCAGTTGAAAGGTAGGCTTGATGATCTGCTTCTGAGGGGTCACTATGGTGCACACAGCAGGTCACTGTGCATGCGCACCGGAATCAGTTCAACAGCAGCCAACAGCATTCTCCCTTATGTTGCTTGATGTTTGTTTTATGCCCACATCTCCTCTCTCTCTCTCTCTCTCTCTCTCTCTCTCTCTCTCTCTCTCTCTCTCTCTCTCTCTCTCTCTCACACACACACACACACACACACACACACACACACACACACACAGGTATTTCAAAAAGTCCCTGAAAAATTCCATTCTCTTTTGATTCCTTGTTCCACTAACTTCTGGGAGCCTGCTTGTGTGCATATATGACACCATTTGTTTGCTGAAAGTGAGGAGGAATTGAACCACTTGCTGAAGATCAAGGATTGCAGCCTTCAATATGGGTTACAATTCAATATAAGGAAGACCAAAATCCCCAAAACTGGACCAATAGGTGATAAACAGAGAAAAGGGCTTCAGTTGTCAAGGATTTTGTCTTGCTTAGATCCACTATCAATGTTCATAGAAACAGCAGTCAGGCGATCAAAAGATGTATTGTAATGGGTAAATCTGCTGCAGAAAACCTCTTTATAGTGTTGAAGAACAATGATGTTACTCTGAGGACTAAGGTGCACATGACCTAAGCCATGCTATTTTCCATTGCATCATATGCATGTGAAAGTTAGACACTGAATAAGGAAGGCTGTAGAAGAACAGATGCATCGAATTGTGGTCCACCAGAAGACTACTGACAGTACCATGGACTGCTGAAGGACTGACCAATCTGTATCAGAAGAAATAAGGCCAGAGTGCTGCTTAGAGGCAAGGATGGCAAGACGCCATCTTACATACTTTGGACATGTTGTCAGGAGAGACCAGTCCCTGGAGAAGGACATCCTATTTGGTACAGTGGAGAAGCCATGAAACAGAGGAGGTCCTCGAAGAAGTGGATGGACTCAGTGGCTTCATCGGTGGTTCAGGCACAGGAACAATTGTGAGGATGGTGCACGACCCTACAGTGTTTCATTCGGTTGTATGTGAGGTCACGACGAGTCCAAGTGTCCTCAATGGCACGCAACAACAACTAGCCAGAGCAGAGAGGAGCAATCTGCCCTCTGGGACTTCCCTGGGAAGGTCCTCAATGGAAATTGGGAAAGTCTAAGACCCTATGGTCATGAGTTATAGTGGTCGGAAGGCCCCAGAACAAATCCAGTAAGCCTTTCTAATCTGTGATCGTCTCCATGTCTCCATAATGGCCCCATTCTCACTTATGTAGTCCTGCCTGAGAGAGTGATGAATTGCTCTGCCTCCAATCACATTTTTGTGGCAGATTTCATCCATTTCTATAATTAGCGACATGGCCACACAGCCTTTGGACCCCATTATGGCCTCATGCTTATGGTCTCCTTCATCTAAATCATTTCTCCTACTTTTGTCTTTCTTCATTAATTGAATATCTGAGATACATATGGAAGGGGCATTATCTCTACAATAAGAGAAAGGGATGAGGGGGTGGTGGTATGGAGTGGGGTGGCACACCATCTCAGAGAATGAGAACAGCTGTTTCAATGGTTCCCACTGCAGTGTGGAAACTGCAGGTACACTAAAAGAGGACAGCAATGACAGCATTAAGGTCTTAGAGCTTAAGGACTCCCTCCCTCCTTAGGCCTCTCTTTCAACTATAAAATGTAGCTCTAAAATGCAGAGCTTCTCGGACACAGCTTGGAGGAAGCCTGTGGATCCAGGAAAGCCCCAATCTCAGCAGAACCAATTTGGCAATCCACAGGTCTGATTTTTGACCAGTCAGCTCACTTGGTCTAGCTCACTTGGTCTAGATCACTCAATTATGTTCACATAAACTACAACAAACAGGTTCACACTGTCACCACATTTTCTATATAAGAAAACTGGAACAGAAATAAGCTGCCAAATTACTTGGCTTCTTATAAAAGAAATAGCCAAGTGAATGTTTGGGAAAACAACAGCTCCCGCTATGTGGCACAGGGAGCCCTGGTGGCATAGTGGTTTTCACTTGGGCTGCTACCCACATAGTTCAAAACCACCACCCGCTCTGAGAGAGAAACGTTAGGGCTTTCTACCCCTGTAAAGAGTTGCAGTCTCAGAAACTCACAGGGGCTGCTCTACCCTGTCCAATAGGGTTGCCGAAAGTCAGGGTTGCTGTGAGTCACAAAAGATGCAATGGCAGTGAGTTTTCAGTTTGATTATTAAGCAAAATTATCAAATTCTGAAACTATTGTTTCTCAATCTATCCTCCATCAAGATCTACCTAAACACTTTTAAAAAATTAAGTCATTTTATCGGGGGCTCTTACACCACTTATAACAATGCATACATCAATTGTATCAAGCACATTTGTACCTACGGTACCATCATCATTTTCTTTATACTTGACCCCTTGGTATCAGCTCCTTTTCCCCCCTTCTCTCCCACTCTCCCACCCTCATGAAACCTTGATAAATTATACTTTCATATTTTACAATGTCCAAGGTCTCACTTCACCAATGTTTCTGTTGCTTGTCCCCCTGGGGTGTGAGCGTTAATACATCAATCATTGCTATCAGTTCCCTCTATCTCATCCCTACCCTCATGTTATCACTACTTCCATTACTGTTCCTGAAGGGTTTATCTGTCCTGGATTCTGTGTGTTGAGAGTTCTTATCTGTACCAGTGTACATGCTCTGGTCTAGCCGGCTTTGTAAGGTAGAGCTGAGGTCATGATAGTTGGAGGGAGTGAGCGGGAGAGGAAGCATTGAAGAACTAGACAAATGGTATGTACTGTGGTATGAGTTGGGGTGCCAGCCCCCCACCAGTAATCTTGGGTTCAATAAGCACAATTGTATGGTTGAGATATATAAATATTATATTAAAGTCACCGGGAGCATGAGCGATAGAAGAGACATTACAATAATGCAGTCAGACACAATTCATGGTAGCATGCTCACCTCCTGGATGGCCATGATCTTACCAGCCAGGCCCACGCTCAGTGTGGACGAAGGGAGGTGGGATGGAGACCAGGCAGGAGGCTCAAGGACTGGGCTGGAGGCTGGAGCCCCAGCAGAAGGCGGGCTTCCCCAGACAAATGGCACACAACATGGGACAATATGAGATATATCCCATATAACAATTATATGGCCCCATTGGTACGTAGAGTGAATTTGAAAATTGTGCGAAGTGAGGATCCGGTGTGGGGATTGACAGAGAAGTAGTGGAAATAGTGAATTAGAATTTTAAAGAGGATAATGGGAGCAAGGTAAAAGTAAACCTGAAACTTATGGTACCATGCTCTCTTCTTACTGAAAAGACAAGGTGTAAAAGTAACGAAGAAAAAGATACAATGTTTTCTAAAAGTAGTAAAAAGGTATAATTCATGGTTCTCAGAGGAAGGAACTTTTGATTTAGAGACCTGGGAGGAGGTCATTGTCAACTTAAAGGAAGCACAGAGATGGGGAGAGTATCCCTATGGAGAAGTGGTCTCTGTGGGTACAAGTTAAGATGGTTTTAAAACTTTTGCAGGAGGAAGAGAATAAGGATGAACAGTCTAGTGAGAAGTCTTGTGTCTATTCAAATCTAGCAAAGCAAGCTAAAGTGTCTGTGAATAAGCATGATTTAGGTTATGAAACTTTAGGAAAAACTGAAAAGGCAGGGATTGGTTTGTTATCTAAAGCCTCCAATTCTAGAACAGAACCTCATTGCCAAAGCCTGTATGCTCTCGCGAGACTGCAGACTCCGAAGGTTTAAAGGTGATACAGTACTAGAGGCAGTGGATTGCAAGATCCAAAGCATGGCTATTAAACAATCCCAGGAAGCTCCCTTGCTTTCAAAGGTAGAGAAAGCCAAGAAGCAGAACAGGCAACGTCTAAGATGCCCAAATTTAAATCAGATGAGAAGCAGTGAGAACGGGTTTCAGGCAGATGAGAAGATTTTAGGCAGAGCTAAAAGAATGAGCCTGAGTCAGAAGGGGACATAGTAAAAGCAACTGCTCTCCTGCTGGAATTTAGTGTAAGAAAGGCCAGAGATTGTAAAACAATCAAGCAAGCCAGCCCTGAAGGTAGAGAGATTAGCTCCAAAGAAATGCAAACTAGGAGAGCTAGCACAGAAGGTGAAGTTCAGGAAGTGGAACTCCAAGATATCCAGATTGAAAAGAGTAGCTCAGAGAATAGACGTAAAGAAGCAAAGTATAGGAAAGCACCTTTACTCTCCAGAGTAGGAAGAGGGATTGCAGAAGAAGATTTAGAATGCAAGATGTCTCATCCTGTTAGAACCAAAAGGAATTCACAGTGCCTTTGCCTTTTAAGTTGCTAAAAGATCTCAAGCAGGCAATCAATGACTAAGGCCCAGACTCACATTTTGTAATTAGCATGATAAGGGCTCTAGCAGAGTCTGACAGCTGGACCCCTACAGATTGGAAAGCTTTAGTGAGAATTTGTCTTTACTCTTCAGAATGCTTGTGATATCAAATGCTATGGAAGGAAGCAGCCCTTGCAAGAGCTGGGAAGAATGCTGAGGATGGGATAGATATAGGAATTCATCAATTGCTAGGGGATGCAAATTATATTACAGTTGAGTCTCAACTACAGTTTACTGAACAGACAATAGGACAGATACATGAGGTTTGCTTAAGGGCCTGGGAAAAGATAATTCCATCAGAAGAGAGAACGCCGCGTTACAGGGCTATAAGACAACAGAATATGATGAGCGTTACGCTGACTTTGTGTCCCGACTGGAAGATGCTATTTCCAAATGTGTGAAGAATGTTCAGGCAGTAAGAGACCTAGTGCACAAGCTATCTTATGATTTCTCTAATAAGCACTGTAAAAATGCCTTGCATCCCTACAGCGAACAGGGCACTTTGCTGGGTTATTTTAGGATATGCAGGAATGTAGAGGCAGAGGAATACAAGGCAGACCTCATGGCAGCTTCATTGGCAAACTATATCAGACCTGGAAGAAAGTGCTTTAGTTGTGGGAAGACAAGTCATCTTCAAAAGAGTGTAGGCAGAGCAGGCTGCGGCCAATGTCAGAGCATGGGCCAGGACCATGGAGATCGGGTTTAAACGAACCTGATCTCTGCCTCCATTGTAGGAAGGGAACTCATTGGGCGAGCCAATGTCGTTCAAAAATCAACAGTGAAGGGTCGCCATTAGCAAAGACTTCCCGGCGGGAAAATAGTGGAAGAAGCTTGATGCAGAGCCCTCATAGCAGAGCGTGGTAGGCAAGGTGTCTGCCTACTGGAGCAAAGAAGATCTTTGAGAGAAATCGCCTTTATCTAGCAGCCTCACAGCAGGAGAACAGACCTAGCCAAAGAGGCAAAAACCTAGTCTCTGTTCTCACTGCAGTTGGTTTGAATAACCAAGAGATGGCTCAGAAGCCTTCACAGGAGCTTGATCCTCAAAAGCAGGGACCTCTTATTGAAAGATTAATACAGTTTCTATCAGGAAGATTTAACCTTAGTACTCAAGAAATTAAAATTGATACTGGAGTTGATAAGAGTTGTAAGAAAAAGCCCAAAACTGTGATTGAATCAGAAACGAAGAGCAGTAATTGGGGTCCACTACCTAAAAGAACTATAGGAAGTTTATTAAGAAAGTCAAAAAAAAAAAAAAGAAAAAGAAAGTCCAACATAAATTCTCAAGGTGTTGCTGGAGTTATTGGTCAGGATTGTGAAGAAGAAATTAAGGCAGTAATGAGTTCTGATATACCATGGTTTGTAAAAATGTAGGATCGCTTAAGCCAATTTTCCCTTCCTTGCATTTCTAGAGTAAAAATTTATACCTATCAGGAAAGAGTACTTGAGAAGTTTGACCACCCTATAAATCAAGCAGTCTTCTGGACTGCTGTTGTGGAGAAACAGCGCCCCCACATGGAATTAGAAATGGAAGGAAAAAGGTTTGTTAACTGTGGATGCCGGGTCATTTCCTTAGGGCATTCAGGGGGGCCTAAGGCCCTCCCATTAACTTCCCCTAAAGCCAGCATAGAGGGAATGAGTGAAGTTAACCAAGACAGAATATTGCAAGGTAAAATCATACAGTGTGAGAAGCCTGAAAGGCAAAACGGCTCAATTGAGCCTATAACCTTATTGGTAAGCCTGGAGAAAAAATGTCTGCTTGGTAAGTTACTTCAAGATCAGCTGAACAAATTTATTAAGAATTTTTTCAGTCTTTCAAAGTATGATAAGAAGTTCTCCCAATTAGTTAGCTCTCTTAATTCTCTGAGGGATGGGAGCCGGTATTTACATAACAATGAAGGTTATCTAACTAGTACTTTTACTGGTTCAAGATCTAGCAATGCTTTACTATTTAAATTGTTAAAACAGAAGGAGAAGAGGAATCTTATGTGTGACAAAGTTCATTTACTCATTTTTTTTTTAATTTAATTTAATTTTTTTTAATGAATTTTTTTTTATTTTAACAATTTATTGGGGCTCATACAATTCTTTTCACCGTTCATATATATACATACATCAATTGTATAAAGCACATCTGTACAGTCTTTGCCCTAATCATTTTTTTTCTCTTTTCTTCTTTTACATTTTATTAGGGACTCATACAACTCTTACCACAATCCATACGTATACATACATCAATTGTATAAAGCACATCCATAAAGTCCCTACATTACTGCAGACTGCTTTGCTGAAAGGTCAAGATTTTGAATTTGTCAATGCTATAATGTGATTGGAATGTAACTGATTTCTGTATAACCACTTATCCTTATAATAAGACATTGCATGATTGGAATTTGATTAGGAAACATTTGCAAGGGTTTAAGGGAAACATTTCATTAGATATTGATCAGCTTAAAAAGGATATTTTCTATACATTCAAAGACAAGCTTGAGGCTTCTCCTGGCTCTGATGTGATTAAGCAATTGAGGAGTAGCATGGACGGGTTGGACCCGCGAGCTTGGGGGCAAAGTACTTCACATAGCTTAAGTTCCAGTCTGACTGTGTTTTTTATCATAATTGTGATGCTTGCAGTCTCATGTCACTTCTATAGGAAGCTAATAGATATGAAAAGAGACCATGTTGCCTCCGTGACACTATTGAATCTTAAACATAATGCAGAGAGGGGAAATGTGGGATACTAGCACCAAGGGAAATAATACTGGGACTTATTCCCTGACTGGTACAGAGGGAATCTGGGAGACTAATGTTCCATGGCTGGAAGACCACCACTCTGTTAGTTGGAGATATACTCCAAGTTCATGTTCCTGCGGTAATCTATCATTTCCACAGATTCTCCCTTAAAGCTGTGCTGCCTTAAAGTGAGCGCATGGCTGATACATTCTCCCTATAGAAGCAGACATTCCTATTTGGCTCTATTTCTTCCCACCGCAGTATCCAATCTCTCTCATACCTTCCTCCAATAACAGATGGGAATAAGGGGACTTTACCCCCAGTGGCTGGATTCTAAATGTTTCTATCAAGCCTGAATTTTTGGCTATATTAATTGGATCATGAAGTTTTGCCTTTACAGCTTTAAATGTATAGAAAATGATTTAAAAACACGTCAGTCACGCCCACCACAGGTTTCCCGCTCCTAAAACTCACTTCCGTGCAAAAAGACACCTGAGTGGCAGGCGGGTCGGGCCGCCCGCGTAGACTCCACGGCTCCAACGCCGCTCTCCGCTGAGGCGCCCTCAGGAGGCGCCCGAACGCGCCCCGCCCCGCCCCCCCCCCTGTTGGGGACGTCCGGCGGAGCCTCAGCAAGGCATCCCGAGGGCGGCCAGGCTCGGGCTCGTTCTTCGAGCCGGCAGGAAGCGCAGCACCGGCGCCGGAGCCTCCGGCCGGGATCTCCAAGAGCTAGCCGCCGCGACCCCCCGCCCTCGGCCGCCCTCAGCCGCGCCGCATCCGGGTCCGCTGCCGCTCTCACCTGCGCGGCGCCCCGCCCCGCGCAGTGCGCTCCGGATCCGTGTGCCGTCAGTAGCCCCAGCCGCCGCGACCGCCCCGCGCGGTCACCTCCCGCCTGCCCGGCGCCGCACTGCGCCCGCCCGCCGCCCGCCGCCCACGGCCAGGGCCCGTTCAGCCGCCCCCGCCGCCCGGACCGGCGGAGCACGTGCGCCCGCGCCTCCCAGGGAGCTGCACGGCCGGCCGGGGCCTCCAGCTGCCTTTCTGGAGCCTCTCCTGGAGGGTCCTGAGGGACCGCAGAGCCCCCGGACCCCTGCCTTCTGGAGCGGCCCGCAGCCGCCTCGCGGGGACCCCTCTGCCTCGGCGTTCCCTCGCAGCCCTTCGCCCCACTTGTGCCCCGCGGCGCTGCAGACCCCAGAACCCCCTTCCTGAGCGTAGGAGTGCGGGGATGTTGCCCCGCACCGTCGATGGCCGATGGCCGTTGAAAGGCTGAAGTTCCCACTTCCAAGTTCAAGAATATTCTGTGTGTTCATTTTTGTGATAACAGCTAACACTTGGCTGCAGTTTCATCGGTTAACCAATTCTTTTCGTATTCTGCTCGCCTGTTCGCTTTTGTCTCAACCAGGAAATGTCACGCCCCTCATTCTTGGATCACAGTTGAATTTTTTATTGATTATAAACCCTAATGTCGACTTACTGTAAAGCACCTGTACGAGGAAGCTTCAAAAATTCATGGGAAATTATCTTCTCTTTTCATTCCTTTCTCCCACGATCTTTCCGAAGCTCCCGCGTGTTGTGATGCCAGTGTACAATTAGTAAAGCCACTCTGGCAAATAATTCAGTAGTCTGGGATATAATTTAGAACTATATGCTATGCAAAGCAAAGGTGGCAAAACAATCCAGTGGTAAAGGAATACTTTGGTTAATGAGTGGTTGAATTGGCTGAATTTACAAGAAATCAAAGGAAGGAGCATACTACATTCAAAAATAAACTCCAGGAGGATTAGAGCGATAAAATATTCAAAGCATTAAAAACTTAGAGGGATTTATTTTCGAGGGTAGCAATTTAGCTTTAGTGAGGTGGAAACTTTAAGCAAGACACGAAGGTTCATGTCTTTAAAGGAAAGATAAAGCTATTTGACTATATACAGATGTTTTTACCTTTTAGCATGGTATCACAATGACAAGAAAAGTGTTTTAAAAGAACAGTTGGCTATGCAAAACGCATGGCAATCTAACATAAAGTTTCTATAAATTATTTTTCCAGACAAATTGCTCGGTTCTATATGTTTTTAATACAGGCAATGCATACACACAGACAACTAACAGAAGAGAGGTTCATAAGCATGATTCATAAACATTGAAAAGATGCCTAATGTCATTGAAAGCCCTGGAAACATAAAGGGTTGAGATATAAATATTAAAGTCATTGGGAGCATGAGAGATAGAAGAGATATTACAATAATGCAGTCACACACATATCATGGTAGCATTGCTCACCTCAGCCCCACTTGGGGGTCCACATGGAGAGAGGGGGAAGGGAAGGAGGACAAGGGGAATTGGAAACGGGAGGGTAAAGACATACATCACAGGAAGGACTTGGACTATGTTATACAGCAGTGAGAAGGGGTGGTCTAGGGGCATACATGCAATAGGAAGAGGAGGGATTGGGGGTATACAGGTGACAAAATGGGCGGATCCTACATTTAGAATGGCAGCTTAACTTTGACCTGTTTTCTGGATCTCCATATGAACCATTATCAGTAGGGTGTGAACTCCACCTACTGGAACCAAGCTAATGGTTCCAAGTTTTAGAGAAAAGCAATCCATTGTCTCCACCAGCAGGGAGCAGAGACTGCAGTCTGGCAGCATTGCCTTGAGGGACCTTGCAAGCATCTGGCCCACACACATTATCCCTCTAGTAGGAATCAACCCAGTTAACTTACATTGGGGCTTTTTATCTCCAGACTATATATTTTTATTGGAGTAGAAAGCCTCATCTTTCTTCCCTGGAGCTGGCTGGTGGTTTTGAAGAGTGAAACCTTGTGGTTAACCGCCCAACCCATAACCTTCTATGGCACTAGAGCTCCATGACTCTGAACTAGCAACGTAAAATGCTTTGCCCTCAGGCAGAGTTTGTTTGCTTCCACCCACTCCTCTGGCCAGCCTGGTGAGGAGTAGTCTAGCCCTCAAGAACTTGCCTGAGTATGCCCTTGATGGGAATTGGGGTACTGAGGTTGCACGTTCATGCCCTGACCAAGATGGTTGGAGGGCCCTGAACCAGTCCTGTAAACTTTTCTAGTCTGCAATAATGTATTTACTCCAATCATGGTCCCTTTCCCATTTCTGTAGTCACATTTCCAACTGTGATGGTCTGATCTGCTGGCAACTTGACTTTTAAAGGGGCTTCCTTTGTTTTCCATGTGACCGAGCTGTTGTGAATCCTTCAGTCCCCATTATGGCCTCATGCTTACGGTCTCCCTCAACCAGATGATTTGTTTTTTCTGGACTTTGTCCCATTCAAGATTTAACAAGGGGGTCTCTGTAAATTATATTTGAACTTCGAGTCTTCTCCCTGATCTAAAACAATGCACACAAAAATATATACCAATTCGATCATTTCTACATGTACAATTTGCTAACATTCATTATATTTCTGAAATTATGTAGCCATTCTCACTGTCCTTTTCCAATTCCAAATTTCCATCACACACATAAGCTCACTGCCCCTTAAACTTTTCACCTAACCTTCCAAGTTCCTGTGTCAATCTGATCACAGACAGATTATTCTTTAAAAGAGCACAATGTCTAAAGCAGATCTTCTTCACTGATTCAGCTTTTGGTTGGCTTTAAAAAGACTTTACAAAAATCAAATCTGCTGCTATCAAGTTAATGCTGACTCATAGTGAATACCCCCTATGGGCTTCTGAGACTGTAACTGTTTACAGGAGTAGAAAGGCCCACCTTTCTCCTGCAGAGCGGCTGGTAGTTTCAAACTGCTGAGCTTGTGGATCGCAGCCCAACATGAGTGCCCAGCAAAGAGCACCCAGAGAAACTGAGCCCCACATCCTTAAGCCACATGAGCCATGGAGTCGGGCAGAGTTGAGATGCAGTCCTCCCCAAAGCCTTCAGAAACAACAAGAAGCCTTCAGAGACATCAAGAAGGATCACTAACTCTTTTGGTAGCCAAAAGAACGATCAGCCCCATAGTCAAGAGGCAGGACAAGTATCAGTGGCTCTGGCCAGACTGGAGGGGCTCACTCAAGGCCATTCCAGGCCAGGGCCAGGTACCTGTGTCTGGCTTCGAGTACTCCAGGCACAGAATCTCTGACTCATGGGCCTCCACCTTCAGCATTTCACTCAGGAACTGCAATTCGTGGACCCTGCAAAATGAGAAGAGAGGAGAGGCCGTTCAGTGCCAGGCAGCGGGGGGAAAGAATCATCACCCACCCCCTTCCACCTTTTCCTCTCCATCAAGAGCTGTTTTACTTTACCTTTTGGGTTGAACCTTTAGAAAAATGAGTCAAGATATGTCACATTCAACTCTCTCACCTGGTCTCCCTTCGTATTAATGTTTTATGCACTACAGTACACAGTGATAAGGACCACGGAGGTCACACTGGTACAACATTATTAGACTTTATTTAAATGTCACCAGCGGGGGTTGCTCTGAGTTGGAATCAACCCAATGCCAATGAGTTTGTTTGTTTATCCCACGAATGTACTTCTTCTGCTCCAGGATCCCAGGAGCCCCCACGGCACATGGGTGTCATCTGTCCCAGTCTAGAACGGCTTTCAGTCTTTGCTTGTCTTTCCTACCCTGACACCTGGGAGAGTGTGATAAGTTACTCTGGCAGGTGTACCTCAAATGAAGGTTGCCTGATGTTTCCTCATGACTATCCTAAGTTCCTTATACATTTGGGTCAAGAATACCAGACACAATGCTAGGAGGAGGCTGCATGGAAAAACAGAACTAAAAGAAACTTTCCATCAACGTTGGTTGTTGTTGTTCAACATTTTATTGGGAGTTCTTAAGAGTCATAACATTTTCTGGGAACATTTTGAAACCTCTCAGTGTACCCTCTCACCAGATTCATGCTGCTGCCACGGGATGTTAACCTTAATGACTTGGCTAAGGGTGGGTTTTGCCGTTTCTTCATTGTCAAGTTAGTATCTTTCCCTTGGAGATAATAAATTTTGTCCCCAACCCTTTTCAGCTAAACCCTCCTGAACCTCTGTCCTTGGGGGCCTAAAGTTCCCCCATCCTGTCCCCTGGAGGCAACGGCTTGTCCCATAGCAAGCAAGTCATAATGATTAGCTCTTGTCTTTAACAAGTAAAGGAATATACATTAACCAAGCACCTAGTAAGTACTAGGCATTCTAAATCTCCCACTTACATTGTCTCCTGTTCGTAAAAATCAAATGCATCAGGTATGTCATTTCACAATTGCAGAAACTAAGGTTTGGTCAAGTTCAGGAACATGTCCAAAGAGGCCAAGCTAAGACTGCACAGGGGCATACTGAAAAACGTCTGAGATGAGTCAGCACTAAAATCCCCTCCCATCCTCAGAGCCAATTAACAGATACGAAGGGACCCAGGGGCACAGCTTGGGGAGCAAGGGTGCTGGAGGAAACAAATTCCACACTTGAGGAACCCCAGCTCCTAATGGTAGGCCAGGAAACACGGTCAGTCTCAGCAGACCTGGCCCACGTACCTCTACACTCCAGACGCAGGAGGAATGATACAGAGCTGAATACACCTTGCCCACTTTCTTGGGGCCCTTCACACCCCAGACATAAGTACTATGGTCATTGTACACACAAGACAGCCACGGATTTGCAGGATCAAAGGTCAAGGTGATGGTGTCCCGATACTTCGCATTGGCCACTCCAGCGAAAAGGCGACTGAGGAAAGAGGGGGTCAGGGTGTCCAGGGCAGACAGGGCAAACTGGTGAGTTAGCGCTAATGCAAAGGGGCACTAAAGGGAGGAGCAGCAGGTTGGCCAGCAGTCACTGGAGAAAGAACGCAGCGGCTGGCCTGGCATTCCTTGCCATGGGGCTCTGCAAAAGAACACAAGCTATTTCATAGCCCCCAACATCAGGCGGGGACAGTGTGTGGCCGTGATGCAGCCAAGCAGATGTCAGGCCCTTCTAGACTCACGTCAGAGGAAAAGGAAGGGCACTGTGCAAACCAGTCATGGTCATATATCATTTCCTGCCATTTGCAGATTTAGCCCACTCCTTCCCTGAATGAGAAATTAATATACCCAACTGCAGAACTGCCCCGCTTCCTGACAGCACTGAAACCAGAGCAAAACTTCACTTCCTGCAATCACCCAACCCAAGGCCCGAGGCTACAATAAGACCCTCCTACCTTAGCTGCTACCCAGGACCACCCTGAGGGAGAAAGGCCTGCTCCGTCAGGTTTCCAGCCTCTCTCAGAAACCCTAAGGAACTGCCCGTCTGTCCTAGCTGTGGTGTTTACAGGACAATGCATTACCACACTGCAGACTCAGATTACCACGGTTGCCCACAGTGAGCAACAAATGCTAAAAGACCCACCTGTGCTTGACTGCAAGGGTCTTCCCAGAGGTCTATGTGTGCCCTCCTCTCCTTGCAGCATGCCAGGGACGGCCTGGCACAGAGTGGGGCTCTGACAGGACTCAGGGGCCCACCCACACCGCTCACCTGGCCTCTGTGATGCTGGCAATGTCTGTGCCCAGGGCATGGGGCCGGGGCAGCGTGCTGAGGAAGTGCAGGTTGAAGGGGTTGAAAAGGCACACGGTGCCGTCAGCACAGCCGCAGAAGATGTAGTCCTGGCTCACCGAGATGCAGTGGGCCACTGTGGTCTGTGAGCACAGAAGCCACAGTCAGCAAGGGCGTCTGTCCACTCCTTCACCGGACACCTCAACAGCCATGAGCCAAGAGGCAAGGACAAGCGCAAGGCAGGCCAGCTGCCCTGGGCAGAGCCCCTCAATGCCCCTCCCTCTAACAGCAGCTGGCCAGAGGGCCCACAGCCCCGTGCAATTAGGGGGAAGGAGTCAGCAAGCCTTATAAGGCACCTGAGGTTTGGGCAAAGACACACCCAGAAAAGGCCGGCCCAGAGAAAGGCAGCAGAGGCAGCGGACAGGGCCAGCACACTTACTGTGATGCTGTCTGTGTGCTGAGCAGAAGAGGAAAGCAGAGGAAGAGGCAGAGACAGAGAGGGCGAGCAAGCAGAGAGGTTCCCAAACACCTTCCTCCGCCTGGGGCCTCCCCCAGCGTGCATGCAGACTCAGGTGCCCTGGAGCCCGGAGGTGACAGACGGGAGGGTGCCGACAAAGCATTCACTTACACTCAGCTCCACCCACTTGTCCAACAGTCTCCGGGTCACTGAACTCGCACAGCTGCCCAGAGGATGTGATACAGAAGGTGCTGTCAGTCTTCTTCCCGCAGCCACAGTCTACATCAGTGAACAGGTTGTTCCGCAGGTTCCCCCAGCAGCCCAGAGCGGCCCAGCAGGGGTACAGTGGCATTCACCTGTGGAGACCCACCACAGGTGCCACCCACACACCCTGCAGGCTACCCCCTGGAAAGCAGGCCCTGGGGAGGGAGGGAGAAGGCTTCCCTTGCATATTGACATAGCACCTGGCCCAGCTGAGACTTCCAAGGGGCTTTTGAGCATGCAGAAGGGGGCACAGGTGGAACATATCTGGGCAGACCCCACCCTAGTGGCTACTTGCTACCTCACCTTTGAGGTCTTGCTGTCATCGAGGTACCAGAACTTGATGTGCCGGTTGCCTGCAGTGACAAAGTAGCTGCAGTCCTCAGAGAAGGATACTGCTGTCACCTGACTGGACACCTTGTTGGAAGCCACTACAATGTTTTTCTGGAGAGAAAGTCAAGGGAAATCAAGGCTCTGCTTCTAGGAGCTGAGGGAAAAGAAACTTACACACTGAAGGTTAGACAAGCTGTGAACTTGACCTCTCCTTCTGCCCCTTCTTCAGCATCCTAGATACCCAGTTGCTCCTTTCTGCTCAGAGTTCTCTAGAAAGGGACTGAGGCCAGCAGGCGGAAGTAAAGGCCACCGGTCAGCAGTTTCTTGGCTCCCCTCCCGGCCCCGCCTGTCCTGAGGCCAGCAGCCCACTCACCTTCCAGGCCCAGACATTGACGATCATGTCATGCTGGTAGCCCACTGAGACAATGTACTTGGCACTGGATGAGAAGGCCACACATGCCATGCCATACTTATGCTCCTGAAGCTCCGCCACCAGGCTGCGCTCCGACACGTCCCATACCCGCACAGCAGGCATGTGTCCACTCTGCAGGGACCGAAGACCCCGAAGTAAAGGCCAGAGGCTATCAAAAGAGATAGTGTCTGGGGTCTTAAAGGCTTGAAGGTGAGCAAACGGCCATCTGGCTCAGAAGCAAAAAAGCCCACATGGAATAAGCACACCAGCCTGTGCGATCACAAGGTGCCAAAGGGACCAGGTATAAGGCATTATGCATTATATATATATATATATATATATATATATATATATATATATATATATATATATATATATATATATATATATACATATATATATATATGGTATAAGGCATTATGTGGGGTCCCGTGGTGCTGACCCACACGGCGTCACCGTGAGTTGGAATGGACTCCTTAGAAACGGGTTTAGTAAGCAGCACAAAGAGGAAACTCCTTGGTGAACTGGAGGACACGGTAGCTGAAACCATGGGCTCCAACATACTACCCCTGAGGCTGGCAAAGGACTGGGCAGTGCTGCCTTGTGTTGCAAAGAAGGTCCCTGTGATGTCAGAATGACTGGACAGCACTAACAACAACAAAGGATGTCAGGCCCCTTCACTTCCCCAGACCACTGACCAGGTTCAAAGACCCGCATGCGAGTATAGTTTCACAGTTAGACGTGTTTAGAAAAAATAATGTTTGCAAAAGTAAAATCTTGGTTTACATTTTACAGAGCATGCACAATTAGTAGAACTCTTAAGGTCCACCGGAACCTGTTTAGGGTCCCCTCCACTTGCTCACCACCGATAAGTCGATTCTGACTCATATTGATCCTACAGGAGAGGTTAAAATTTCCCCTGTGGGTATTTCTGAAACTGTAGCTCCTTATGGGAATAGAAAGCCTCCTCTTTCTCTGCCGCTGGTGGGTTCAAACTGCCAACCTTGTCTTTAGCAGCTCAGGACTGACTTGTATCTCTATGAAACCAAAATCTACCTCACTGCCAGGGAGGTGATGCTGACTCATAGTGACCCTATGAGGCAGAGTAGATCTGTCCCTGTGAGTTTCTGAGACTGTAACTCTTTATAGGAGTAGACAGACTCTTCTTCCCACGGAGTGGCTGGTGGTTTCAAAGTGCTGACTTTGGTGTTAGCAGCCCAACATGCAAACACTATGCCACCAAAGCTACTTTTGTACCCCTATAAGTAGATAAATATTTCTCTTATATCTGTGTTTCAACCAAAGGCATGGCTATAAAGGAAAAAAGGCCATGAGTGTCAAGAATGATTTGAAAATGTGGAGTTCTTTTGGGAAAGGATATATATATACTTGTGTAAATAAATAGAATTCTGACGGCAAGAGTGGTCAGGAGTTGGACTGTTAATCTCAAGGTCAGCAGTTTGAATGACCAACCGCTCCTCTGGAGAAAGAGGAGATTTTCTACTCCTCTAAAGAATCACAGTCTCAGAAACCCACGGGGGCCATTTTACTCAGTCCCATGGGCCTGTGAGTTGGAATGGACTTGATGGCAGTGAGGGCATGTAAATATGCAAACACCCACCTCGGACTTAGGATTTGACCTGCTCCCTCAGCGCCGTGAGCATCTGCAGCCATGGACTTGGCCTTCTGTGAAGAACCCATTAGTGCACCACCACAAAGAGAATGAGTTTCCTCTGTGTCAGTCCATTACCCTGCCAACGTTCAGGATGGAGCCAACACCCTTGGTCTCCCAGAGAAATTGGCTCAACATACCCCTGATGTGGTTGCATGACATAGGACACTCATGCAATGCACTGCATGTGCTCTATTTAATGCACTATCACCAACAAGTCTACATGGGTGGTAACTCTGAAAACCTTGCCCAAACAGCTGGCTTCACCAAAGTATATGGAGTCATGTGGAGTCGTCGACCAGTTCGACTCTGCACTGGCTGTACGTTGGCATTGCCAAGGGGGCTTTCTCACTGACCGTGACCTGAATCCTGCTTCCACTAAGTCTTGCTTCATTGGTCTGGGATGGCGCCAGGCCAATGGGAGGCTTGAAAGCTCCTAAGGGATTCCAAAGTATGACCAAGGGTGAACACTACTGCTTTTGGCCATCACATCCGGGAAGGCCCTTGGGACTTTGCCACTCAAAGTATGATAGGTCAAGGAACCAGCAACATCAGCATTAGCTTCTCCCATGCTAATGCCATCGAGTTGATGCTGACTCATAGTGACCCTACAGGACAGGGTAGAACTGCCCTTGTGGGTTTCCCAGACTGTCACTCTTGCCCGGAGTCTACAGCCTCATATTTCTCCCAAGGAGTGGCTGGTGGTTTAGGACTACTGTCCTTGTGGTTAACAGCCCAAGAGTACCAGGGCCTCTAGAACTGCTGGATCCTAGACCCCCCACCCTGAACCCACAAAATCAGAATCTGCCCCCCAGCCCGATTTCCAGGAACCTGGGTAAGTGCATGCATGTGAAAGTTTAAGAAATACTTCCTTAGAAACCATTACTTTCCAGAACAAACTCCTCCTGCCAGAGGTGCATAAATGGAAGCCCATTAGGCCACGCTCGCCTAGAAGCAATTTGAGGTCTCAGTGCTCCTATATCCTGGCTGTCATCCAGATTTCCTTATTCTCACCTGGACTGTTGTCACTGCAGCAGGTATTGGTGAGTCCTCAGCACGAACAGCCCCAAATTAGGTCTAGAGACACAGCTCCCATTTCAGAGTAGTACAATCCACAGTTTACTGTAGAGTTTCTGGCTTTTACTGGCTTGGGGTAGGGTCTAGTGGGAAATGCATCTTAGCAAGAGCCATTATGTATTCTGGATGTGCACAATGAGTTTGTCTTGAGGCATATTTATGTCTGATGTTGTTATGTATTCTCTTTCTATCCCATGCAACGTTATTTTTTTTGAAAATTTATATTTGCTTTTAATTACCCAGACATATAAGTGATTTATAGCTAGGTCTGATCGATTGGAATCAGATGACCACGCCTGGATTAACCATGGGTCCTGGTGACCATTAGGCACTTCTTTCCATAGTCCAAGTGCCCGTTAGTTAACCTAGATAGTCAAAGTGCCTGCTAGGTAACCTAAATAGTCCAAGTGCCCGCTAGGGAACCTACATAGTCCAAGTGCCCGCTAGGTAACCTAGATAGTCCAATTGCCCGTTAGCTAACCTAGATAGTCAAAGTGTCCGCTAGTTAACCTACATAGTCCAAGTGCCCGCTAGGTAACCTATATAGTCCAAATGCCCGCTAGGGACCCTAATAGTCCAAGTGCCCGCTAGTTAACCTAGATAGTCCAAGAGCTCGCTAGTTAACCTACATAGTCCAAATGCCCGCTAGGTAACCTAGACAGTTCAAGTGACCACTAGGTTACCTACATAGTCCAAGTGCCCGATAGGGAATCTACATAGTCCAAGTGCCCGCTAGTTAACATAGATAGTCCAAGTACCCGCTAGGAAACGTACATAGTCCAAGTGCCTGCTAGGTAACCTAGATAGTCCAAGTGCCCGCTAGTTAACCTACATAGTCCAAGTGCCTGCTAGGTAACCTAGATAGTCCAAGTGGCCAATAGTAAACCTACATAGTCCAAGTTCCCCCTAGGTAACCTAGATAGTCCCAAGGCCCGCTAGGTAACCTACATTGTCCTAGTGCCCCTTAGTTAACCTACATTCTCCAAGTGAACGATAGGGAACCTACATAGTCCAAGTGTCCGCTAGGTAACCTACATAGTCCAAAGCCCGCTAGTTAACCTACATAGTCCAAGTGCCCGTTAGGTAACCCAGATAGTCCTAATGCCCGCTAGGGAACCCACATAGTCCAAGTGCCCGCTAGGGAACTTACATAGTCCAAGGGCCCGCTAGGGAACCTACATAGTCCAAGTGCCCGTTAGTTAACCTAGATAGCCCAAGTGCCGGCTAGGTAACCTAGATAGTCCAACAGCCCGGTAGGTAACCAACATACTCCAAGTAACCGCTAGGTAACGTAGATAGTTCAAGTGCTAGCTAGGTAACCTAGATAGTCAAAGTGCCCGCTAGATAACCTACAAAGTCTAATTGCCCGCTAGGTAATCTATATAGTCCAAATTCCCGCTAGGGAGCCTACATAATCCAAATGCCCGCTAGGTAACCTAGATAGTCCAAGGGCCAACACATGCCATCGAGATGAGGGGAGGGAAACTATTAGCAAGAGGTCTTATTGATATGTAAGGGTTATCTGAGATTCACAGACTTGAAAGGACATGGCGGCAGATCCCAACATCACAGTTCCAGGTGGGACTACAGAAGCAAGAATAGGACAAGGATTGGGACCTGTGTTAAACAGGACAGTTTACAAGAGTGGTCCAGGGCCAACCAACCAAGGCTTTGGGGGCATGACTCATGACCGTGCAGCCCAGAATGGCAGCCTCGATTCAAGGATACACTTAGGCAAGTCTCTAAGCCCCACCATGGGCTGCCTAAGGGGTAATCCACTTTCCAATGCCCTCTGCCTGGTGGCAAGAGTGTTCACATCCCTGGTCAATGGTCTGAAGGAATTCACTGGAAGCTTAATCCACGTGGGGACTGTGCAAATAGAATTTTGGCTTTCACTGTTATCCACATACTTCTGAAAATTGTGAATTCTCAGAATTTCAGTTGAAAGGTAGGCTTGATGATCTGCTTCTGAGGGGTCACTATGGTGCACACAGCAGGTCACTGTGCATGCGCACCGGAATCAGTTCAACAGCAGCCAACAGCATTCTCCCTTATGTTGCTTGATGTTTGTTTTATGCCCACATCTCCTCTCTCTCTCTCTCTCTCTCTCTCTCTCTCTCTCTCTCTCTCTCTCTCTCTCTCTCTCACACACACACACACACACACACACACACACACACACAGGTATTTCAAAAAGTCCCTGAAAAATTCCATTCTCTTTTGATTCCTTGTTCCACTAACTTCTGGGAGCCTGCTTGTGTGCATATATGACACCATTTGTTTGCTGAAAGTGAGGAGGAATTGAACCACTTGCTGAAGATCAAGGATTGCAGCCTTCAATATGGGTTACAATTCAATATAAGGAAGACCAAAATCCCCAAAACTGGACCAATAGGTGATAAACAGAGAAAAGGGCTTCAGTTGTCAAGGATTTTGTCTTGCTTAGATCCACTATCAATGTTCATAGAAACAGCAGTCAGGCGATCAAAAGATGTATTGTAATGGGTAAATCTGCTGCAGAAAACCTCTTTATAGTGTTGAAGAACAATGATGTTACTCTGAGGACTAAGGTGCACATGACCTAAGCCATGCTATTTTCCATTGCATCATATGCATGTGAAAGTTAGACACTGAATAAGGAAGGCTGTAGAAGAACAGATGCATCGAATTGTGGTCCACCAGAAGACTACTGACAGTACCATGGACTGCTGAAGGACTGACCAATCTGTATCAGAAGAAATAAGGCCAGAGTGCTGCTTAGAGGCAAGGATGGCAAGACGCCATCTTACATACTTTGGACATGTTGTCAGGAGAGACCAGTCCCTGGAGAAGGACATCCTATTTGGTACAGTGGAGAAGCCATGAAACAGAGGAGGTCCTCGAAGAAGTGGATGGACTCAGTGGCTTCATCGGTGGTTCAGGCACAGGAACAATTGTGAGGATGGTGCACGACCCTACAGTGTTTCATTCGGTTGTATGTGAGGTCACGACGAGTCCAAGTGTCCTCAATGGCACGCAACAACAACTAGCCAGAGCAGAGAGGAGCAATCTGCCCTCTGGGACTTCCCTGGGAAGGTCCTCAATGGAAATTGGGAAAGTCTAAGACCCTATGGTCATGAGTTATAGTGGTCGGAAGGCCCCAGAACAAATCCAGTAAGCCTTTCTAATCTGTGATCGTCTCCATGTCTCCATAATGGCCCCATTCTCACTTATGTAGTCCTGCCTGAGAGAGTGATGAATTGCTCTGCCTCCAATCACATTTTTGTGGCAGATTTCATCCATTTCTATAATTAGCGACATGGCCACACAGCCTTTGGACCCCATTATGGCCTCATGCTTATGGTCTCCTTCATCTAAATCATTTCTCCTACTTTTGTCTTTCTTCATTAATTGAATATCTGAGATACATATGGAAGGGGCATTATCTCTACAATAAGAGAAAGGGATGAGGGGGTGGTGGTATGGAGTGGGGTGGCACACCATCTCAGAGAATGAGAACAGCTGTTTCAATGGTTCCCACTGCAGTGTGGAAACTGCAGGTACACTAAAAGAGGACAGCAATGACAGCATTAAGGTCTTAGAGCTTAAGGACTCCCTCCCTCCTTAGGCCTCTCTTTCAACTATAAAATGTAGCTCTAAAATGCAGAGCTTCTCGGACACAGCTTGGAGGAAGCCTGTGGATCCAGGAAAGCCCCAATCTCAGCAGAACCAATTTGGCAATCCACAGGTCTGATTTTTGACCAGTCAGCTCACTTGGTCTAGCTCACTTGGTCTAGATCACTCAATTATGTTCACATAAACTACAACAAACAGGTTCACACTGTCACCACATTTTCTATATAAGAAAACTGGAACAGAAATAAGCTGCCAAATTACTTGGCTTCTTATAAAAGAAATAGCCAAGTGAATGTTTGGGAAAACAACAGCTCCCGCTATGTGGCACAGGGAGCCCTGGTGGCATAGTGGTTTTCACTTGGGCTGCTACCCACATAGTTCAAAACCACCACCCGCTCTGAGAGAGAAACGTTAGGGCTTTCTACCCCTGTAAAGAGTTGCAGTCTCAGAAACTCACAGGGGCTGCTCTACCCTGTCCAATAGGGTTGCCGAAAGTCAGGGTTGCTGTGAGTCACAAAAGATGCAATGGCAGTGAGTTTTCAGTTTGATTATTAAGCAAAATTATCAAATTCTGAAACTATTGTTTCTCAATCTATCCTCCATCAAGATCTACCTAAACACTTTTAAAAAATTAAGTCATTTTATCGGGGGCTCTTACACCACTTATAACAATGCATACATCAATTGTATCAAGCACATTTGTACCTACGGTACCATCATCATTTTCTTTATACTTGACCCCTTGGTATCAGCTCCTTTTCCCCCCTTCTCTCCCACTCTCCCACCCTCATGAAACCTTGATAAATTATACTTTCATATTTTACAATGTCCAAGGTCTCACTTCACCAATGTTTCTGTTGCTTGTCCCCCTGGGGTGTGAGCGTTAATACATCAATCATTGCTATCAGTTCCCTCTATCTCATCCCTACCCTCATGTTATCACTACTTCCATTACTGTTCCTGAAGGGTTTATCTGTCCTGGATTCTGTGTGTTGAGAGTTCTTATCTGTACCAGTGTACATGCTCTGGTCTAGCCGGCTTTGTAAGGTAGAGCTGAGGTCATGATAGTTGGAGGGAGTGAGCGGGAGAGGAAGCATTGAAGAACTAGACAAATGGTATGTACTGTGGTATGAGTTGGGGTGCCAGCCCCCCACCAGTAATCTTGGGTTCAATAAGCACAATTGTATGGTTGAGATATATAAATATTATATTAAAGTCACCGGGAGCATGAGCGATAGAAGAGACATTACAATAATGCAGTCAGACACAATTCATGGTAGCATGCTCACCTCCTGGATGGCCATGATCTTACCAGCCAGGCCCACGCTCAGTGTGGACGAAGGGAGGTGGGATGGAGACCAGGCAGGAGGCTCAAGGATTGGGCTGGAGGCTGGAGCCCCAGCACAAGGCGGGCTTCCCCAGACAAATGGCGCACAACGTGGGACAATATGAGTTATATCCCATATAACAATTATATGGCCCCATTGGTACGTAGAGTGAATTTGAAAATTGTGCGAAGTGAGGATCCGGTGTGGGGATTGACAGAGAAGTAGTGGAAATAGTGAATTAGAATTTTAAAGAGGATAATGGGAGCAAGGTAAAAGTAAACCTGAAACTTATGGTACCATGCTCTCTACTTACTGAAAAGACAAGGTGTAAAAGTAACGAAGAAAAAGATACAATGTTTTCTAAAAGTAGTAAAAAGGTATAATTCATGGTTCTCAGAGGAAGGAACTTTTGATTTAGAGACCTGGGAGGAGGTCATTGTCAACTTAAAGGAAGCACAGAGATGGGGAGAGTATCCCTATGGAGAAGTGGTCTCTGTGGGTACAAGTTAAGATGGTTTTAAAACTTTTGCAGGAGGAAGAGAATAAGGATGAACAGTCTAGTGAGAAGTCTTGTGTCTATTCAAATCTAGCAAAGCAAGCTAAAGTGTCTGTGAATAAGCATGATTTAGGTTATGAAACTTTAGGAAAAACTGAAAAGGCAGGGATTGGTTTGTTATCTAAAGCCTCCAATTCTAGAACAGAACCTCATTGCCAAAGCCTGTATGCTCTCGCGAGACTGCAGACTCCGAAGGTTTAAAGGTGATACAGTACTAGAGGCAGTGGATTGCAAGATCCAAAGCATGGCTATTAAACAATCCCAGGAAGCTCCCTTGCTTTCAAAGGTAGAGAAAGCCAAGAAGCAGAACAGGCAACGTCTAAGATGCCCAAATTTAAATCAGATGAGAAGCAGTGAGAACGGGTTTCAGGCAGATGAGAAGATTTTAGGCAGAGCTAAAAGAATGAGCCTGAGTCAGAAGGGGACATAGTAAAAGCAACTGCTCTCCTGCTGGAATTTAGTGTAAGAAAGGCCAGAGATTGTAAAACAATCAAGCAAGCCAGCCCTGAAGGTAGAGAGATTAGCTCCAAAGAAATGCAAACTAGGAGAGCTAGCACAGAAGGTGAAGTTCAGGAAGTGGAACTCCAAGATATCCAGATTGAAAAGAGTAGCTCAGAGAATAGACGTAAAGAAGCAAAGTATAGGAAAGCACCTTTACTCTCCAGAGTAGGAAGAGGGATTGCAGAAGAAGATTTAGAATGCAAGATGTCTCATCCTGTTAGAACCAAAAGGAATTCACAGTGCCTTTGCCTTTTAAGTTGCTAAAAGATCTCAAGCAGGCAATCAATGACTACGGCCCAGACTCACATTTTGTAATTAGCATGATAAGGGCTCTAGCAGAGTCTGACAGCTGGACCCCTACAGATTGGAAAGCTTTAGTGAGAATTTGTCTTTACTCTTCAGAATGCTTGTGATATCAAATGCTATGGAAGGAAGCAGCCCTTGCAAGAGCTGGGAAGAATGCTGAGGATGGGATAGATATAGGAATTCATCAATTGCTAGGGGATGCAAATTATATTACAGTTGAGTCTCAACTACAGTTTACTGAACAGACAATAGGACAGATACATGAGGTTTGCTTAAGGGCCTGGGAAAAGATAATTCCATCAGAAGAGAGAACGCCGCGTTACAGGGCTATAAGACAACAGAATATGATGAGCGTTACGCTGACTTTGTGTCCCGACTGGAAGATGCTATTTCCAAATGTGTGAAGAATGTTCAGGCAGTAAGAGACCTAGTGCACAAGCTATCTTATGATTTCTCTAATAAGCACTGTAAAAATGCCTTGCATCCCTACAGCGAACAGGGCACTTTGCTGGGTTATTTTAGGATATGCAGGAATGTAGAGGCAGAGGAATACAAGGCAGACCTCATGGCAGCTTCATTGGCAAACTATATCAGACCTGGAAGAAAGTGCTTTAGTTGTGGGAAGACAAGTCATCTTCAAAAGAGTGTAGGCAGAGCAGGCTGCGGCCAATGTCAGAGCATGGGCCAGGACCATGGAGATCGGGTTTAAACGAACCTGATCTCTGCCTCCATTGTAGGAAGGGAACTCATTGGGCGAGCCAATGTCGTTCAAAAATCAACAGTGAAGGGTCGCCATTAGCAAAGACTTCCCGGCGGGAAAATAGTGGAAGAAGCTTGATGCAGAGCCCTCATAGCAGAGCGTGGTAGGCAAGGTGTCTGCCTACTGGAGCAAAGAAGATCTTTGAGAGAAATCGCCTTTATCTAGCAGCCTCACAGCAGGAGAACAGACCTAGCCAAAGAGGCAAAAACCTAGTCTCTGTTCTCACTGCAGTTGGTTTGAATAACCAAGAGATGGCTCAGAAGCCTTCACAGGAGCTTGATCCTCAAAAGCAGGGACCTCTTATTGAAAGATTAATACAGTTTCTATCAGGAAGATTTAACCTTAGTACTCAAGAAATTAAAATTGATACTGGAGTTGATAAGAGTTGTAAGAAAAAGCCCAAAACTGTGATTGAATCAGAAACGAAGAGCAGTAATTGGGGTCCACTACCTAAAAGAACTATAGGAAGTTTATTAAGAAAGTCAAAAAAAAAAAAAAGAAAAAGAAAGTCCAACATAAATTCTCAAGGTGTTGCTGGAGTTATTGGTCAGGATTGTGAAGAAGAAATTAAGGCAGTAATGAGTTCTGATATACCATGGTTTGTAAAAATGTAGGATCGCTTAAGCCAATTTTCCCTTCCTTGCATTTCTAGAGTAAAAATTTATACCTATCAGGAAAGAGTACTTGAGAAGTTTGACCACCCTATAAATCAAGCAGTCTTCTGGACTGCTGTTGTGGAGAAACAGCGCCCCCACATGGAATTAGAAATGGAAGGAAAAAGGTTTGTTAACTGTGGATGCCGGGTCATTTCCTTAGGGCATTCAGGGGGGCCTAAGGCCCTCCCATTAACTTCCCCTAAAGCCAGCATAGAGGGAATGAGTGAAGTTAACCAAGACAGAATATTGCAAGGTAAAATCATACAGTGTGAGAAGCCTGAAAGGCAAAACGGCTCAATTGAGCCTATAACCTTATTGGTAAGCCTGGAGAAAAAATGTCTGCTTGGTAAGTTACTTCAAGATCAGCTGAACAAATTTATTAAGAATTTTTTCAGTCTTTCAAAGTATGATAAGAAGTTCTCCCAATTAGTTAGCTCTCTTAATTCTCTGAGGGATGGGAGCCGGTATTTACATAACAATGAAGGTTATCTAACTAGTACTTTTACTGGTTCAAGATCTAGCAATGCTTTACTATTTAAATTGTTAAAACAGAAGGAGAAGAGGAATCTTATGTGTGACAAAGTTCATTTACTCATTTTTTTTTTAATTTAATTTAATTTTTTTAATGAATTTTTTTTTATTTTAACAATTTATTGGGGCTCATACAATTCTTTTCACCGTTCATATATATACATACATCAATTGTATAAAGCACATCTGTACAGTCTTTGCCCTAATCATTTTTTTTCTCTTTTCTTCTTTTACATTTTATTAGGGACTCATACAACTCTTACCACAATCCATACGTATACATACATCAATTGTATAAAGCACATCCATAAAGTCCCTACATTACTGCAGACTGCTTTGCTGAAAGGTCAAGATTTTGAATTTGTCAATGCTATAATGTGATTGGAATGTAACTGATTTCTGTATAACCACTTATCCTTATAATAAGACATTGCATGATTGGAATTTGATTAGGAAACATTTGCAAGGGTTTAAGGGAAACATTTCATTAGATATTGATCAGCTTAAAAAGGATATTTTCTATACATTCAAAGACAAGCTTGAGGCTTCTCCTGGCTCTGATGTGATTAAGCAATTGAGGAGTAGCATGGACGGGTTGGACCCGCGAGCTTGGGGGCAAAGTACTTCACATAGCTTAAGTTCCAGTCTGACTGTGTTTTTTATCATAATTGTGATGCTTGCAGTCTCATGTCACTTCTATAGGAAGCTAATAGATATGAAAAGAGACCATGTTGCCTCCGTGACACTATTGAATCTTAAACATAATGCAGAGAGGGGAAATGTGGGATACTAGCACCAAGGGAAATAATACTGGGACTTATTCCCTGACTGGTACAGAGGGAATCTGGGAGACTAATGTTCCATGGCTGGAAGACCACCACTCTGTTAGTTGGAGATATACTCCAAGTTCATGTTCCTGCGGTAATCTATCATTTCCACAGATTCTCCCTTAAAGCTGTGCTGCCTTAAAGTGAGCGCATGGCTGATACATTCTCCCTATAGAAGCAGACATTCCTATTTGGCTCTATTTCTTCCCACCGCAGTATCCAATCTCTCTCATACCTTCCTCCAATAACAGATGGGAATAAGGGGACTTTACCCCCAGTGGCTGGATTCTAAATGTTTCTATCAAGCCTGAATTTTTGGCTATATTAATTGGATCATGAAGTTTTGCCTTTACAGCTTTAAATGTATAGAAAATGATTTAAAAACACGTCAGTCACGCCCACCACAGGTTTCCCGCTCCTAAAACTCACTTCCGTGCAAAAAGACACCTGAGTGGCAGGCGGGTTGGGCCGCCCGCGTAGACTCCACGGCGCCAACGCCGCTCTCCGCTGAGGCGCCCTCAGGAGGCGCCCGAACGCGCCCCGCCCCGCCCCCCCCCCCCCTGTTGGGGACGTCCGGCGGAGCCTCAGCAAGGCATCCCGAGGGCGGCCAGGCTCGGGCTCGTTCTTCGAGCCGGCAGGAAGCGCAGCACCGGCGCCGGAGCCTCCGGCCGGGATCTCCAAGAGCTAGCCGCCGCGACCCCCCGCCCTCGGCCGCCCTCAGCCGCGCCGCATCCGGGTCCGCTGCCGCTCTCACCTGCGCGGCGCCCCGCCCCGCGCAGTGCGCTCCGGATCCGTGTGCCGTCAGTAGCCCCAGCCGCCGCGACCGCCCCGCGCGGTCACCTCCCGCCTGCCCGGCGCCGCACTGCGCCCGCCCGCCGCCCGCCGCCCACGGCCAGGGCCCGTTCAGCCGCCCCCGCCGCCCGGACCGGCGGAGCACGTGCGCCCGCGCCTCCCAGCGAGCTGCACGGCCGGCCGGGGCCTCCAGCTGCCTTTCTGGAGCCTCTCCTGGAGGGTCCTGAGGGACCGCAGAGCCCCCGGACCCCTGCCTTCTGGAGCGGCCCGCAGCCGCCTCGCGGGGACCCCTCTGCCTCGGCGTTCCCTCGCAGCCCTTCGCCCCACTTGTGCCCCGCGGCGCCGCAGACCCCAGAACCCCCTTCCTGAGCGTAGGAGTGCGGGGATGTTGCCCCGCACCGTCGATGGCCGTTGAAAGGCTGAAGTTCCCACTTCCAAGTTCAAGAATATTCTGTGTGTTCATTTTTGTGATAACAGCTAACACTTGGCTGCAGTTTCATCGGTTAACCAATTCTTTTCGTATTCTGCTCGCCTGTTCGCTTTTGTCTCAACCAGGAAATGTCACGCCCCTCATTCTTGGATCACAGTTGAATTTTTTATTGATTATAAACCCTAATGTCGACTTACTGTAAAGCACCTGTACGAGGAAGCTTCAAAAATTCATGGGAAATTATCTTCTCTTTTCATTCCTTTCTCCCACGATCTTTCCGAAGCTCCCGCGTGTTGTGATGCCAGTGTACAATTAGTAAAGCCACTCTGGCAAATAATTCAGTAGTCTGGGATATAATTTAGAACTATATGCTATGCAAAGCAAAGGTGGCAAAACAATCCAGTGGTAAAGGAATACTTTGGTTAATGAGTGGTTGAATTGGCTGAATTTACAAGAAATCAAAGGAAGGAGCATACTACATTCAAAAATAAACTCCAGGAGGATTAGAGCGATAAAATATTCAAAGCATTAAAAACTTAGAGGGATTTATTTTCGAGGGTAGCAATTTAGCTTTAGTGAGGTGGAAACTTTAAGCAAGACACGAAGGTTCATGTCTTTAAAGGAAAGATAAAGCTATTTGACTATATACAGATGTTTTTACCTTTTAGCATGGTATCACAATGACAAGAAAAGTGTTTTAAAAGAACAATTGGCTATGCAAAACGCATGGCAATCTAACATAAAGTTTCTATAAATTATTTTTCCAGACAAATTGCTCGGTTCTATATGTTTTTAATACAGGCAATGCATACACACAGACAACTAACAGAAGAGAGGTTCATAAGCATGATTCATAAACATTGAAAAGATGCCTAATGTCATTGAAAGCCCTGGAAACATAAAGGGTTGAGATATAAATATTAAAGTCATTGGGAGCATGAGAGATAGAAGAGATATTACAATAATGCAGTCACACACATATCATGGTAGCATTGCTCACCTCAGCCCCACTTGGGGGTCCACATGGAGAGAGGGGGAAGGGAAGGAGGACAAGGGGAATTGGAAACGGGAGGGTAAAGACATACATCACAGGAAGGACTTGGACTATGTTATACAGCGGTGAGAAGGGGTGGTCTAGGGGCATACATGCAATAGGAAGAGGAGGGATTGGGGGTATACAGGTGACAAAATGGGCGGATCCTACATTTAGAATGGCAGCTTAACTTTGACCTGTTTTCTGGATCTCCATATGAACCATTATCAGTAGGGTGTGAACTCCACCTACTGGAACCAAGCTAATGGTTCCAAGTTTTAGAGAAAAGCAATCCATTGTCTCCACCAGCAGGGAGCAGAGACTGCAGTCTGGCAGCATTGCCTTGAGGGACCTTGCAAGCATCTGGCCCACACACATTATCCCTCTAGTAGGAATCAACCCAGTTAACTTACATTGGGGCTTTTTATCTCCAGACTATATATTTTTATTGGAGTAGAAAGCCTCATCTTTCTTCCCTGGAGCTGGCTGGTGGTTTTGAAGAGTGAAACCTTGTGGTTAACCGCCCAACCCATAACCTTCTATGGCACTAGAGCTCCGTGACTCTGAACTAGCAACGTAAAATGCTTTGCCCTCAGGCAGAGTTTGTTTGCTTCCACCCACTCCTCTGGCCAGCCTGGTGAGGAGTAGTCTAGCCCTCAAGAACTTGCCTGAGTATGCCCTTGATGGGAATTGGGGTACTGAGGTTGCACGTTCATGCCCTGACCAAGATGGTTGGAGGGCCCTGAACCAGTCCTGTAAACTTTTCTAGTCTGCAATAATGTATTTACTCCAATCATGGTCCCTTTCCCATTTCTGTAGTCACATTTCCAACTGTGATGGTCTGATCTGCTGGCAACTTGACTTTTAAAGGGGCTTCCTTTGTTTTCCATGTGACCGAGCTGTTGTGAATCCTTCAGTCCCCATTATGGCCTCATGCTTACGGTCTCCCTCAACCAGATGATTTGTTTTTTCTGGACTTTGTCCCATTCAAGATTTAACAAGGGGGTCTCTGTAAATTATATTTGAACTTCGAGTCTTCTCCCTGATCTAAAACAATGCACACAAAAATATATACCAATTCGATCATTTCTACATGTACAATTTGCTAACATTCATTATATTTCTGAAATTATGTAGCCATTCTCACTGTCCTTTTCCAATTCCAAATTTCCATCACACACATAAGCTCACTGCCCCTTAAACTTTTCACCTAACCTTCCAAGTTCCTGTGTCAATCTGATCACAGACAGATTATTCTTTAAAAGAGCACAATGTCTAAAGCAGATCTTCTTCACTGATTCAGCTTTTGGTTGGCTTTAAAAAGACTTTACAAAAATCAAATCTGCTGCTATCAAGTTAATGCTGACTCATAGTGAATACCCCCTATGGGCTTCTGAGACTGTAACTGTTTACAGGAGTAGAAAGGCCCACCTTTCTCCTGCAGAGCGGCTGGTAGTTTCAAACTGCTGAGCTTGTGGATCGCAGCCCAACATGAGTGCCCAGCAAAGAGCACCCAGAGAAACTGAGCCCCACATCCTTAAGCCACATGAGCCATGGAGTCGGGCAGAGTTGAGATGCAGTCCTCCCCAAAGCCTTCAGAAACAACAAGAAGCCTTCAGAGACATCAAGAAGGATCACTAACTCTTTTGGTAGCCAAAAGAACGATCAGCCCCATAGTCAAGAGGCAGGACAAGTATCAGTGGCTCTGGCCAGACTGGAGGGGCTCACTCAAGGCCATTCCAGGCCAGGGCCAGGTACCTGTGTCTGGCTTCGAGTACTCCAGGCACAGAATCTCTGACTCATGGGCCTCCACCTTCAGCATTTCACTCAGGAACTGCAATTCGTGGACCCTGCAAAATGAGAAGAGAGGAGAGGCCGTTCAGTGCCAGGCAGCGGGGGGAAAGAATCATCACCCACCCCCTTCCACCTTTTCCTCTCCATCAAGAGCTGTTTTACTTTACCTTTTGGGTTGAACCTTTAGAAAAATGAGTCAAGATATGTCACATTCAACTCTCTCACCTGGTCTCCCTTCGTATTAATGTTTTATGCACTACAGTACACAGTGATAAGGACCACGGAGGTCACACTGGTACAACATTATTAGACTTTATTTAAATGTCACCAGCGGGGGTTGCTCTGAGTTGGAATCAACCCAATGCCAATGAGTTTGTTTGTTTATCCCACGAATGTACTTCTTCTGCTCCAGGATCCCAGGAGCCCCCACGGCACATGGGTGTCATCTGTCCCAGTCTAGAACGGCTTTCAGTCTTTGCTTGTCTTTCCTACCCTGACACCTGGGAGAGTGTGATAAGTTACTCTGGCAGGTGTACCTCAAATGAAGGTTGCCTGATGTTTCCTCATGACTATCCTAAGTTCCTTATACATTTGGGTCAAGAATACCAGACACAATGCTAGGAGGAGGCTGCATGGAAAAACAGAACTAAAAGAAACTTTCCATCAACGTTGGTTGTTGTTGTTCAACATTTTATTGGGAGTTCTTAAGAGTCATAACATTTTCTGGGAACATTTTGAAACCTCTCAGTGTACCCTCTCACCAGATTCATGCTGCTGCCACGGGATGTTAACCTTAATGACTTGGCTAAGGGTGGGTTTTGCCGTTTCTTCATTGTCAAGTTAGTATCTTTCCCTTGGAGATAATAAATTTTGTCCCCAACCCTTTTCAGCTAAACCCTCCTGAACCTCTGTCCTTGGGGGCCTAAAGTTCCCCCATCCTGTCCCCTGGAGGCAACGGCTTGTCCCATAGCAAGCAAGTCATAATGATTAGCTCTTGTCTTTAACAAGTAAAGGAATATACATTAACCAAGCACCTAGTAAGTACTAGGCATTCTAAATCTCCCACTTACATTGTCTCCTGTTCGTAAAAATCAAATGTATCAGGTATGTCATTTCACAATTGCAGAAACTAAGGTTTGGTCAAGTTCAGGAACATGTCCAAAGAGGCCAAGCTAAGACTGCACAGGGGCATACTGAAAAACGTCTGAGATGAGTCAGCACTAAAATCCCCTCCCATCCTCAGAGCCAATTAACAGATACGAAGGGACCCAGGGGCACAGCTTGGGGAGCAAGGGTGCTGGAGGAAACAAATTCCACACTTGAGGAACCCCAGCTCCTAATGGTAGGCCAGGAAACACGGTCAGTCTCAGCAGACCTGGCCCACGTACCTCTACACTCCAGACGCAGGAGGAATGATACAGAGCTGAATACACCTTGCCCACTTTCTTGGGGCCCTTCACACCCCAGACATAAGTACTATGGTCATTGTACACACAAGACAGCCACGGATTTGCAGGATCAAAGGTCAAGGTGATGGTGTCCCGATACTTCGCATTGGCCACTCCAGCGAAAAGGCGACTGAGGAAAGAGGGGGTCAGGGTGTCCAGGGCAGACAGGGCAAACTGGTGAGTTAGCGCTAATGCAAAGGGGCACTAAAGGGAGGAGCAGCAGGTTGGCCAGCAGTCACTGGAGAAAGAACGCAGCGGCTGGCCTGGCATTCCTTGCCATGGGGCTCTGCAAAAGAACACAAGCTATTTCATAGCCCCCAACATCAGGCGGGGACAGTGTGTGGCCGTGATGCAGCCAAGCAGATGTCAGGCCCTTCTAGACTCACGTCAGAGGAAAAGGAAGGGCACTGTGCAAACCAGTCATGGTCATATATCATTTCCTGCCATTTGCAGATTTAGCCCACTCCTTCCCTGAATGAGAAATTAATATACCCAACTGCAGAACTGCCCCGCTTCCTGACAGCACTGAAACCAGAGCAAAACTTCACTTCCTGCAATCACCCAACCCAAGGCCCGAGGCTACAATAAGACCCTCCTACCTTAGCTGCTACCCAGGACCACCCTGAGGGAGAAAGGCCTGCTCCGTCAGGTTTCCAGCCTCTCTCAGAAACCCTAAGGAACTGCCCGTCTGTCCTAGCTGTGGTGTTTACAGGACAATGCATTACCACACTGCAGACTCAGATTACCACGGTTGCCCACAGTGAGCAACAAATGCTAAAAGACCCACCTGTGCTTGACTGCAAGGGTCTTCCCAGAGGTCTATGTGTGCCCTCCTCTCCTTGCAGCATGCCAGGGACGGCCTGGCACAGAGTGGGGCTCTGACAGGACTCAGGGGCCCACCCACACCGCTCACCTGGCCTCTGTGATGCTGGCAATGTCTGTGCCCAGGGCATGGGGCCGGGGCAGCGTGCTGAGGAAGTGCAGGTTGAAGGGGTTGAAAAGGCACACGGTGCCGTCAGCACAGCCGCAGAAGATGTAGTCCTGGCTCACCGAGATGCAGTGGGCCACTGTGGTCTGTGAGCACAGAAGCCACAGTCAGCAAGGGCGTCTGTCCACTCCTTCACCGGACACCTCAACAGCCATGAGCCAAGAGGCAAGGACAAGCGCAAGGCAGGCCAGCTGCCCTGGGCAGAGCCCCTCAATGCCCCTCCCTCTAACAGCAGCTGGCCAGAGGGCCCACAGCCCCGTGCAATTAGGGGGAAGGAGTCAGCAAGCCTTCCTTATAAGGCACCTGAGGTTTGGGCAAAGACACACCCAGAAAAGGCCGGCCCAGAGAAAGGCAGCAGAGGCAGCGGACAGGGCCAGCACACTTACTGTGATGCTGTCTGTGTGCTGAGCAGAAGAGGAAAGCAGAGGAAGAGGCAGAGACAGAGAGGGCGAGCAAGCAGAGAGGTTCCCAAACACATTCCTCCGCCTGGGGCCTCCCCCAGCGTGCATGCAGACTCAGGTGCCC
Organism: Tenrec ecaudatus; assembly: GCF_050624435.1. NCBI lineage: Eukaryota > Metazoa > Chordata > Mammalia > Afrosoricida > Tenrecidae > Tenrec > Tenrec ecaudatus. The sequence continues at coordinate 351,777 of NW_027458487.1, read as the reverse complement.
TGGAGCCCGGAGGTGACAGACGGGAGGGTGCCGACAAAGCATTCACTTACACTCAGCTCCACCCACTTGTCCAACAGTCTCCGGGTCACTGAACTCGCACAGCTGCCCAGAGGATGTGATACAGAAGGTGCTGTCAGTCTTCTTCCCGCAGCCACAGTCTACATCAGTGAACAGGTTGTTCCGCAGGTTCCCCCAGCAGCCCAGAGCGGCCCAGCAGGGGTACAGTGGCATTCACCTGTGGAGACCCACCACAGGTGCCACCCACACACCCTGCAGGCTACCCCCTGGAAAGCAGGCCCTGGGGAGGGAGGGAGAAGGCTTCCCTTGCATATTGACATAGCACCTGGCCCAGCTGAGACTTCCAAGGGGCTTTTGAGCATGCAGAAGGGGGCGCAGGTGGAACATATCTGGGCAGACCCCACCCTAGTGGCTACTTGCTGCCTCACCTTTGAGGTCTTGCTGTCATCGAGGTACCAGAACTTGATGTGCCGGTTGCCTGCAGTGACAAAGTAGCTGCAGTCCTCAGAGAAGGATACTGCTGTCACCTGACTGGACACCTTGTTGGAAGCCACTACAATGTTTTTCTGGAGAGAAAGTCAAGGGAAATCAAGGCTCTGCTTCTAGGAGCTGAGGGAAAAGAAACTTACACACTGAAGGTTAGACAAGCTGTGAACTTGACCTCTCCTTCTGCCCCTTCTTCAGCATCCTAGATACCCAGTTGCTCCTTTCTGCTCAGAGTTCTCTAGAAAGGGACTGAGGCCAGCAGGCGGAAGTAAAGGCCACCGGTCAGCAGTTTCTTGGCTCCCCTCCCGGCCCCGCCTGTCCTGAGGCCAGCAGCCCACTCACCTTCCAGGCCCAGACATTGACGATCATGTCATGCTGGTAGCCCACTGAGACAATGTACTTGGCACTGGATGAGAAGGCCACACATGCCATGCCATACTTATGCTCCTGAAGCTCCGCCACCAGGCTGCGCTCCGACACGTCCCATACCCGCACAGCAGGCATGTGTCCACTCTGCAGGGACCGAAGACCCCGAAGTAAAGGCCAGAGGCTATCAAAAGAGATAGTGTCTGGGGTCTTAAAGGCTTGAAGGTGAGCAAACGGCCATCTGGCTCAGAAGCAAAAAAGCCCACATGGAATAAGCACACCAGCCTGTGCGATCACAAGGGACCAGGTATAAGGCATTATGCACAATATATGTATATATATATATATATATATATATATATATGGTATAAGGCATTATGTGGGGTCCCGTGGTGCTGACCCACACGGCGTCACCGTGAGTTGGAATGGACTCCTTAGAAACGGGTTTAGTAAGCAGCACAAAGAGGAAACTCCTTGGTGAACTGGAGGACACGGTAGCTGAAACCATGGGCTCCAACATACTACCCCTGAGGCTGGCAAAGGACTGGGCAGTGCTGCCTTGTGTTGCAAAGAAGGTCCCTGTGATGTCAGAATGACTGGACAGCACTAACAACAACAAAGGATGTCAGGCCCCTTCACTTCCCCAGACCAATGACCAGGTTCAAAGACCCGCATGCGAGTATAGTTTCACAGTTAGACGTGTTTAGAAAAAATAATGTTTGCAAAAGTAAAATCTTGGTTTACATTTTACAGAGCATGCACAATTAGTAGAACTCTTAAGGTCCACCGGAACCTGTTTAGGGTCCCCTCCACTTGCTCACCACCGATAAGTCGATTCTGACTCATATTGATCCTACAGGAGAGGTTAAAATTTCCCCTGTGGGTATTTCTGAAACTGTAGTTCCTTATGGGAATAGAAAGCCTCCTCTTTCTCTGCAGCTGGTGGGTTCAAACTGCCAACCTTGTCTTTAGCAGCTCAGGACTGACTTGTATCTCTATGAAACCAAAATCTACCTCACTGCCAGGGAGGTGATGCTGACTCATAGTGACCCTATGAGGCAGAGTAGATCTGTCCCTGTGAGTTTCTGAGACTGTAACTCTTTATAGGAGTAGACAGACTCTTCTTCCCACGGAGTGGCTGGTGGTTTCAAAGTGCTGACTTTGGTGTTAGCAGCCCAACATGCAAACACTATGCCACCAAAGCTACTTTTGTACCCCTATAAGTAGATAAATATTTCTCTTATATCTGTGTTTCAACCAAAGGCATGGCTATAAAGGAAAAAAGGCCATGAGTGTCAAGAATGATTTGAAAATGTGGAGTTCTTTTGGGAAAGGATATATATATATACTTGTGTAAATAAATAGAATTCTGACGGCAAGAGTGGTCAGGAGTTGGACTGTTTATCTCAAGGTCAGCAGTTTGAATGACCAACCGCTCCTCTGGAGAAAGAGGAGATTTTCTACTCCTCTAAAGAATCACAGTCTCAGAAACCCACGGGGGCCATTTTACTCAGTCCCATGGGCCTGTGAGTTGGAATGGACTTGATGGCAGTGAGGGCATGTAAATATGCAAACACCCACCTCGGACTTAGGATTTGACCTGCTCCCTCAGCGCCGTGAGCATCTGCAGCCATGGACTTGGCCTTCTGTGAAGAACCCATTAGTGCACCACCACAAAGAGAATGAGTTTCCTCTGTGTCAGTCCATTACCCTGCCAACGTTCAGGATGGAGCCAACACCCTTGGTCTCCCAGAGAAATTGGCTCAACATACCCCTGATGTGGTTGCATGACATAGGACACTCATGCAATGCACTGCATGTGCTCTATTTAATGCACTATCACCAACAAGTCTACATGGGTGGTAACTCTGAAAACCTTGCCCAAACAGCTGGCTTCACCAAAGTATATGGAGTCATGTGGAGTCGTCGACCAGTTCGACTCTGCACTGGCTGTACGTTGGCATTGCCAAGGGGGCTTTCTCACTGACCGTGACCTGAATCCTGCTTCCACTAAGTCTTGCTTCATTGGTCTGGGATGGCGCCAGGCCAATGGGAGGCTTGAAAGCTCCTAAGGGATTCCAAAGTATGACCAAGGGTGAACACTACTGCTTTTGGCCATCACATCCGGGAAGGCCCTTGGGACTTTGCCACTCAAAGTATGATAGGTCAAGGAACCAGCAACATCAGCATTAGCTTCTCCCATGCTAATGCCATCGAGTTGATGCTGACTCATAGTGACCCTACAGGACAGGGTAGAACTGCCCTTGTGGGTTTCCCAGACTGTCACTCTTGCCCGGAGTCTACAGCCTCATATTTCTCCCAAGGAGTGGCTGGTGGTTTAGGACTACTGTCCTTGTGGTTAACAGCCCAAGAGTACCAGGGCCTCTAGAACTGCTGGATCCTAGACCCCCCACCCTGAACCCACAAAATCAGAATCTGCCCCCCAGCCCGATTTCCAGGAACCTGGGTAAGTGCATGCATGTGAAAGTTTAAGAAATACTTCCTTAGAAACCATTACTTTCCAGAACAAACTCCTCCTGCCAGAGGTGCATAAATGGAAGCCCATTAGGCCATGCTCGCCTAGAAGCAATTTGAGGTCTCAGTGCTCCTATATCCTGGCTGTCATCCAGATTTCCTTATTCTCACCTGGACTGTTGTCACTGCAGCAGGTATTGGTGAGTCCTCAGCACGAACAGCCCCAAATTAGGTCTAGAGACACAGCTCCCATTTCAGAGTAGTACAATCCACAGTTTACTGTAGAGTTTCTGGCTTTTACTGGCTTGGGGTAGGGTCTAGTGGGAAATGCATCTTAGCAAGAGCCATTATGTATTCTGGATGTGCACAATGAGTTTGTCTTGAGGCATATTTATGTCTGATGTTGTTATGTATTCTCTTTCTATCCCATGCAACGTTATTTTTTTTGAAAATTTATATTTGCTTTTAATTACCCAGACATATAAGTGATTTATAGCTAGGTCTGATCGATTGGAATCAGATGACCACGCCTGGATTAACCATGGGTCCTGGTGACCATTAGGCACTTCTTTCCATAGTCCAAGTGCCCGTTAGTTAACCTAGATAGTCAAAGTGCCTGCTAGGTAACCTAAATAGTCCAAGTGCCCGCTAGGGAACCTACATAGTCCAAGTGCCCGCTAGGTAACCTAGATAGTCCAATTGCCCGTTAGCTAACCTAGATAGTCAAAGTGTCCGCTAGTTAACCTACATAGTCCAAGTGCCCGCTAGGTAACCTATATAGTCCAAATGCCCGCTAGGGACCCTAATAGTCCAAGTGCCCGCTAGTTAACCTAGATAGTCCAAGAGCTCGCTAGTTAACCTACATAGTCCAAATGCCCGCTAGGTAACCTAGACAGTTCAAGTGACCACTAGGTTACCTACATAGTCCAAGTGCCCGATAGGGAATCTACATAGTCCAAGTGCCCGCTAGTTAACATAGATAGTCCAAGTACCCGCTAGGAAACGTACATAGTCCAAGTGCCTGCTAGGTAACCTAGATAGTCCAAGTGCCCGCTAGTTAACCTACATAGTCCAAGTGCCTGCTAGGTAACCTAGATAGTCCAAGTGGCCAATAGTAAACCTACATAGTCCAAGTTCCCCCTAGGTAACCTAGATAGTCCCAAGGCCCGCTAGGTAACCTACATTGTCCTAGTGCCCCTTAGTTAACCTACATTCTCCAAGTGAACGATAGGGAACCTACATAGTCCAAGTGTCCGCTAGGTAACCTACATAGTCCAAAGCCCGCTAGTTAACCTACATAGTCCAAGTGCCCGTTAGGTAACCCAGATAGTCCTAATGCCCGCTAGGGAACCCACATAGTCCAAGTGCCCGCTAGGGAACTTACATAGTCCAAGGGCCCGCTAGGGAACCTACATAGTCCAAGTGCCCGTTAGTTAACCTAGATAGCCCAAGTGCCGGCTAGGTAACCTAGATAGTCCAACAGCCCGGTAGGTAACCAACATACTCCAAGTAACCGCTAGGTAACGTAGATAGTTCAAGTGCTAGCTAGGTAACCTAGATAGTCAAAGTGCCCGCTAGATAACCTACAAAGTCTAATTGCCCGCTAGGTAATCTATATAGTCCAAATTCCCGCTAGGGAGCCTACATAATCCAAATGCCCGCTAGGTAACCTAGATAGTCCAAGGGCCAACACATGCCATCGAGATGAGGGGAGGGAAACTATTAGCAAGAGGTCTTATTGATATGTAAGGGTTATCTGAGATTCACAGACTTGAAAGGACATGGCGGCAGATCCCAACATCACAGTTCCAGGTGGGACTACAGAAGCAAGAATAGGACAAGGATTGGGACCTGTGTTAAACAGGACAGTTTACAAGAGTGGTCCAGGGCCAAACAACCAAGGCTTTGGGGGCATGACTCATGACCGTGCAGCCCAGAATGGCAGCCTCGATTCAAGGATACACTTAGGCAAGTCTCTAAGCCCCACCATGGGCTGCCTAAGGGGTAATCCACTTTCCAATGCCCTCTGTCTGGTGGCAAGAGGGTTCACATCCCTGGTCAATGGTCTGAAGGAATTCACTGGAAGCTTAATCCACGTGGGGACTGTGCAAATAGAATTTTGGCTTTCACTGTTATCCACATACTTCTGAAAATTGTGAATTCTCAGAATTTCAGTTGAAAGGTAGGCTTGATGATCTGCTTCTGAGGGGTCACTATGGTGCACACAGCAGGTCACTGTGCATGCGCACCGGAATCAGTTCAACAGCAGCCAACAGCATTCTCCCTTATGTTGCTTGATGTTTGTTTTATGCCCACATCTCCTCTCTCTCTCTCTCTCTCTCTCTCTCTCTCTCTCTCTCTCTCTCTCTCTCTCTCTCACACACACACACACACACACACACACACACACTGGTATTTCAAAAAGTCCCTGAAAAATTCCATTCTCTTTTGATTCCTTGTTCCACTAACTTTTGGGAGCCTGCTTGTGTGCATATATGACACCATTTGTTTGCTGAAAGTGAGGAGGAATTGAACCACTTGCTGAAGATCAAGGATTGCAGCCTTCAATATGGGTTACAATTCAATATAAGGAAGACCAAAATCCCCAAAACTGGACCAATAGGTGATAAACAGAGAAAAGGGCTTCAGTTGTCAAGGATTTTGTCTTGCTTAGATCCACTATCAATGTTCATAGAAACAGCAGTCAGGAGATCAAAAGATGTATTGTAATGGGTAAATCTGCTGCAGAAAACCTCTTTATAGTGTTGAAGAACAATGATGTTACTCTGAGGACTAAGGTGCACATGACCTAAGCCATGCTATTTTCCATTGCATCATATGCATGTGAAAGTTAGACACTGAATAAGGAAGGCTGTAGAAGAACAGATGCATCGAATTGTGGTCCACCAGAAGACTACTGACAGTACCATGGACTGCTGAAGGACTGACCAATCTGTATCAGAAGAAATAAGGCCAGAGTGCTGCTTAGAGGCAAGGATGGCAAGACGCCATCTTACATACTTTGGACATGTTGTCAGGAGAGACCAGTCCCTGGAGAAGGACATCCTATTTGGTACAGTGGAGAAGCCATGAAACAGAGGAGGTCCTCGAAGAAGTGGATGGACTCAGTGGCTTCATCGGTGGTTCAGGCACAGGAACAATTGTGAGGATGGTGCACGACCCTACAGTGTTTCATTCGGTTGTATGTGAGGTCACGACGAGTCCAAGTGTCCTCAATGGCACGCAACAACAACTAGCCAGAGCAGAGAGGAGCAATCTGCCCTCTGGGACTTCCCTGGGAAGGTCCTCAATGGAAATTGGGAAAGTCTAAGACCCTATGGTCATGAGTTATAGTGGTCGGAAGGCCCCAGAACAAATCCAGTAAGCCTTTCTAATCTGTGATCGTCTCCATGTCTCCATAATGGCCCCATTCTCACTTATGTAGTCCTGCCTGAGAGAGTGATGAATTGCTCTGCCTCCAATCACATTTTTGTGGCAGATTTCATCCATTTCTATAATTAGCGACATGGCCACACAGCCTTTGGACCCCATTATGGCCTCATGCTTATGGTCTCCTTCATCTAAATCATTTCTCCTACTTTTGTCTTTCTTCATTAATTGAATATCTGAGATACATATGGAAGGGGCATTATCTCTACAATAAGAGAAAGGGATGAGGGGGTGGTGGTATGGAGTGGGGTGGCACACCATCTCAGAGAATGAGAACAGCTGTTTCAATGGTTCCCACTGCAGTGTGGAAACTGCAGGTACACTAAAAGAGGACAGCAATGACAGCATTAAGGTCTTAGAGCTTAAGGACTCCCTCCCTCCTTAGGCCTCTCTTTCAACTATAAAATGTAGCTCTAAAATGCAGAGCTTCTCGGACACAGCTTGGAGGAAGCCTGTGGATCCAGGAAAGCCCCAATCTCAGCAGAACCAATTTGGCAATCCACAGGTCTGATTTTTGACCAGTCAGCTCACTTGGTCTAGCTCACTTGGTCTAGATCACTCAATTATGTTCACATAAACTACAACAAACAGGTTCACACTGTCACCACATTTTCTATATAAGAAAACTGGAACAGAAATAAGCTGCCAAATTACTTGGCTTCTTATAAAAGAAATAGCCAAGTGAATGTTTGGGAAAACAACAGCTCCCGCTATGTGGCACAGGGAGCCCTGGTGGCATAGTGGTTTTCACTTGGGCTGCTACCCACATAGTTCAAAACCACCACCCGCTCTGAGAGAGAAACGTTAGGGCTTTCTACCCCTGTAAAGAGTTGCAGTCTCAGAAACTCACAGGGGCTGCTCTACCCTGTCCAATAGGGTTGCTGAAAGTCAGGGTTGCTGTGAGTCACAAAAGATGCAATGGCAGTGAGTTTTCAGTTTGATTATTAAGCAAAATTATCAAATTCTGAAACTATTGTTTCTCAATCTATCCTCCATCAAGATCTACCTAAACACTTTTAAAAAATTAAGTCATTTTATCGGGGGCTCTTACACCACTTATAACAATGCATACATCAATTGTATCAAGCACATTTGTACCTACGGTACCATCATCATTTTCTTTATACTTGACCCCTTGGTATCAGCTCCTTTTCCCCCCTTCTCTCCCACTCTCCCACCCTCATGAAACCTTGATAAATTATACTTTCATATTTTACAATGTCCAAGGTCTCACTTCACCAATGTTTCTGTTGCTTGTCCCCCTGGGGTGTGAGCGTTAATACATCAATCATTGCTATCAGTTCCCTCTATCTCATCCCTACCCTCATGTTATCACTACTTCCATTACTGTTCCTGAAGGGTTTATCTGTCCTGGATTCTGTGTGTTGAGAGTTCTTATCTGTACCAGTGTACATGCTCTGGTCTAGCCGGCTTTGTAAGGTAGAGCTGAGGTCATGATAGTTGGAGGGAGTGAGCGGGAGAGGAAGCATTGAAGAACTAGACAAATGGTATGTACTGTGGTATGAGTTGGGGTGCCAGCCCCCCACCAGTAATCTTGGGTTCAATAAGCACAATTGTATGGTTGAGATATATAAATATTATATTAAAGTCACCGGGAGCATGAGCGATAGAAGAGACATTACAATAATGCAGTCAGACACAATTCATGGTAGCATGCTCACCTCCTGGATGGCCATGATCTTACCAGCCAGGTCCACGCTCAGTGTGGACGAAGGGAGGTGGGATGGAGACCAGGCAGGAGGCTCAAGGACTGGGCTGGAGGCTGGAGCCCCAGCACAAGGCGGGCTTCCCCAGACAAATGGCGCACAACGTGGGACAATATGAGTTATATCCCATATAACAATTATATGGCCCCATTGGTACGTAGAGTGAATTTGAAAATTGTGCGAAGTGAGGATCCGGTGTGGGGATTGACAGAGAAGTAGTGGAAATAGTGAATTAGAATTTTAAAGAGGATAATGGGAGCAAGGTAAAAGTAAACCTGAAACTTATGGTACCATGCTCTCTACTTACTGAAAAGACAAGGTGTAAAAGTAACGAAGAAAAAGATACAATGTTTTCTAAAAGTAGTAAAAAGGTATAATTCATGGTTCTCAGAGGAAGGAACTTTTGATTTAGAGACCTGGGAGGAGGTCATTGTCAACTTAAAGGAAGCACAGAGATGGGGAGAGTATCCCTATGGAGAAGTGGTCTCTGTGGGTACAAGTTAAGATGGTTTTAAAACTTTTGCAGGAGGAAGAGAATAAGGATGAACAGTCTAGTGAGAAGTCTTGTGTCTATTCAAATCTAGCAAAGCAAGCTAAAGTGTCTGTGAATAAGCATGATTTAGGTTATGAAACTTTAGGAAAAACTGAAAAGGCAGGGATTGGTTTGTTATCTAAAGCCTCCAATTCTAGAACAGAACCTCATTGCCAAAGCCTGTATGCTCTCGCGAGACTGCAGACTCCGAAGGTTTAAAGGTGATACAGTACTAGAGGCAGTGGATTGCAAGATCCAAAGCATGGCTATTAAACAATCCCAGGAAGCTCCCTTGCTTTCAAAGGTAGAGAAAGCCAAGAAGCAGAACAGGCAACGTCTAAGATGCCCAAATTTAAATCAGATGAGAAGCAGTGAGAACGGGTTTCAGGCAGATGAGAAGATTTTAGGCAGAGCTAAAAGAATGAGCCTGAGTCAGAAGGGGACATAGTAAAAGCAACTGCTCTCCTGCTGGAATTTAGTGTAAGAAAGGCCAGAGATTGTAAAACAATCAAGCAAGCCAGCCCTGAAGGTAGAGAGATTAGCTCCAAAGAAATGCAAACTAGGAGAGCTAGCACAGAAGGTGAAGTTCAGGAAGTGGAACTCCAAGATATCCAGATTGAAAAGAGTAGCTCAGAGAATAGACGTAAAGAAGCAAAGTATAGGAAAGCACCTTTACTCTCCAGAGTAGGAAGAGGGATTGCAGAAGAAGATTTAGAATGCAAGATGTCTCATCCTGTTAGAACCAAAAGGAATTCACAGTGCCTTTGCCTTTTAAGTTGCTAAAAGATCTCAAGCAGGCAATCAATGACTACGGCCCAGACTCACATTTTGTAATTAGCATGATAAGGGCTCTAGCAGAGTCTGACAGCTGGACCCCTACAGATTGGAAAGCTTTAGTGAGAATTTGTCTTTACTCTTCAGAATGCTTGTGATATCAAATGCTATGGAAGGAAGCAGCCCTTGCAAGAGCTGGGAAGAATGCTGAGGATGGGATAGATATAGGAATTCATCAATTGCTAGGGGATGCAAATTATATTACAGTTGAGTCTCAACTACAGTTTACTGAACAGACAATAGGACAGATACATGAGGTTTGCTTAAGGGCCTGGGAAAAGATAATTCCATCAGAAGAGAGAACGCCGCGTTACAGGGCTATAAGACAACAGAATATGATGAGCGTTACGCTGACTTTGTGTCCCGACTGGAAGATGCTATTTCCAAATGTGTGAAGAATGTTCAGGCAGTAAGAGACCTAGTGCACAAGCTATCTTATGATTTCTCTAATAAGCACTGTAAAAATGCCTTGCATCCCTACAGCGAACAGGGCACTTTGCTGGGTTATTTTAGGATATGCAGGAATGTAGAGGCAGAGGAATACAAGGCAGACCTCATGGCAGCTTCATTGGCAAACTATATCAGACCTGGAAGAAAGTGCTTTAGTTGTGGGAAGACAAGTCATCTTCAAAAGAGTGTAGGCAGAGCAGGCTGCGGCCAATGTCAGAGCATGGGCCAGGACCATGGAGATCGGGTTTAAACGAACCTGATCTCTGCCTCCATTGTAGGAAGGGAACTCATTGGGCGAGCCAATGTCGTTCAAAAATCAACAGTGAAGGGTCGCCATTAGCAAAGACTTCCCGGCGGGAAAATAGTGGAAGAAGCTTGATGCAGAGCCCTCATAGCAGAGCGTGGTAGGCAAGGTGTCTGCCTACTGGAGCAAAGAAGATCTTTGAGAGAAATCGCCTTTATCTAGCAGCCTCACAGCAGGAGAACAGACCTAGCCAAAGAGGCAAAAACCTAGTCTCTGTTCTCACTGCAGTTGGTTTGAATAACCAAGAGATGGCTCAGAAGCCTTCACAGGAGCTTGATCCTCAAAAGCAGGGACCTCTTATTGAAAGATTAATACAGTTTCTATCAGGAAGATTTAACCTTAGTACTCAAGAAATTAAAATTGATACTGGAGTTGATAAGAGTTGTAAGAAAAAGCCCAAAACTGTGATTGAATCAGAAACGAAGAGCAGTAATTGGGGTCCACTACCTAAAAGAACTATAGGAAGTTTATTAAGAAAGTCAAAAAAAAAAAAAAGAAAAAGAAAGTCCAACATAAATTCTCAAGGTGTTGCTGGAGTTATTGGTCAGGATTGTGAAGAAGAAATTAAGGCAGTAATGAGTTCTGATATACCATGGTTTGTAAAAATGTAGGATCGCTTAAGCCAATTTTCCCTTCCTTGCATTTCTAGAGTAAAAATTTATACCTATCAGGAAAGAGTACTTGAGAAGTTTGACCACCCTATAAATCAAGCAGTCTTCTGGACTGCTGTTGTGGAGAAACAGCGCCCCCACATGGAATTAGAAATGGAAGGAAAAAGGTTTGTTAACTGTGGATGCCGGGTCATTTCCTTAGGGCATTCAGGGGGGCCTAAGGCCCTCCCATTAACTTCCCCTAAAGCCAGCATAGAGGGAATGAGTGAAGTTAACCAAGACAGAATATTGCAAGGTAAAATCATACAGTGTGAGAAGCCTGAAAGGCAAAACGGCTCAATTGAGCCTATAACCTTATTGGTAAGCCTGGAGAAAAAATGTCTGCTTGGTAAGTTACTTCAAGATCAGCTGAACAAATTTATTAAGAATTTTTTCAGTCTTTCAAAGTATGATAAGAAGTTCTCCCAATTAGTTAGCTCTCTTAATTCTCTGAGGGATGGGAGCCGGTATTTACATAACAATGAAGGTTATCTAACTAGTACTTTTACTGGTTCAAGATCTAGCAATGCTTTACTATTTAAATTGTTAAAACAGAAGGAGAAGAGGAATCTTATGTGTGACAAAGTTCATTTACTCATTTTTTTTTTAATTTAATTTAATTTTTTTAATGAATTTTTTTTTATTTTAACAATTTATTGGGGCTCATACAATTCTTTTCACCGTTCATATATATACATACATCAATTGTATAAAGCACATCTGTACAGTCTTTGCCCTAATCATTTTTTTTCTCTTTTCTTCTTTTACATTTTATTAGGGACTCATACAACTCTTACCACAATCCATACGTATACATACATCAATTGTATAAAGCACATCCATAAAGTCCCTACATTACTGCAGACTGCTTTGCTGAAAGGTCAAGATTTTGAATTTGTCAATGCTATAATGTGATTGGAATGTAACTGATTTCTGTATAACCACTTATCCTTATAATAAGACATTGCATGATTGGAATTTGATTAGGAAACATTTGCAAGGGTTTAAGGGAAACATTTCATTAGATATTGATCAGCTTAAAAAGGATATTTTCTATACATTCAAAGACAAGCTTGAGGCTTCTCCTGGCTCTGATGTGATTAAGCAATTGAGGAGTAGCATGGACGGGTTGGACCCGCGAGCTTGGGGGCAAAGTACTTCACATAGCTTAAGTTCCAGTCTGACTGTGTTTTTTATCATAATTGTGATGCTTGCAGTCTCATGTCACTTCTATAGGAAGCTAATAGATATGAAAAGAGACCATGTTGCCTCCGTGACACTATTGAATCTTAAACATAATGCAGAGAGGGGAAATGTGGGATACTAGCACCAAGGGAAATAATACTGGGACTTATTCCCTGACTGGTACAGAGGGAATCTGGGAGACTAATGTTCCATGGCTGGAAGACCACCACTCTGTTAGTTGGAGATATACTCCAAGTTCATGTTCCTGCGGTAATCTATCATTTCCACAGATTCTCCCTTAAAGCTGTGCTGCCTTAAAGTGAGCGCATGGCTGATACATTCTCCCTATAGAAGCAGACATTCCTATTTGGCTCTATTTCTTCCCACCGCAGTATCCAATCTCTCTCATACCTTCCTCCAATAACAGATGGGAATAAGGGGACTTTACCCCCAGTGGCTGGATTCTAAATGTTTCTATCAAGCCTGAATTTTTGGCTATATTAATTGGATCATGAAGTTTTGCCTTTACAGCTTTAAATGTATAGAAAATGATTTAAAAACACGTCAGTCACGCCCACCACAGGTTTCCCGCTCCTAAAACTCACTTCCGTGCAAAAAGACACCTGAGTGGCAGGCGGGTTGGGCCGCCCGCGTAGACTCCACGGCGCCAACGCCGCTCTCCGCTGAGGCGCCCTCAGGAGGCGCCCGAACGCGCCCCGCCCCGCCCCCCCCCCCCCTGTTGGGGACGTCCGGCGGAGCCTCAGCAAGGCATCCCGAGGGCGGCCAGGCTCGGGCTCGTTCTTCGAGCCGGCAGGAAGCGCAGCACCGGCGCCGGAGCCTCCGGCCGGGATCTCCAAGAGCTAGCCGCCGCGACCCCCCGCCCTCGGCCGCCCTCAGCCGCGCCGCATCCGGGTCCGCTGCCGCTCTCACCTGCGCGGCGCCCCGCCCCGCGCAGTGCGCTCCGGATCCGTGTGCCGTCAGTAGCCCCAGCCGCCGCGACCGCCCCGCGCGGTCACCTCCCGCCTGCCCGGCGCCGCACTGCGCCCGCCCGCCGCCCGCCGCCCACGGCCAGGGCCCGTTCAGCCGCCCCCGCCGCCCGGACCGGCGGAGCACGTGCGCCCGCGCCTCCCAGCGAGCTGCACGGCCGGCCGGGGCCTCCAGCTGCCTTTCTGGAGCCTCTCCTGGAGGGTCCTGAGGGACCGCAGAGCCCCCGGACCCCTGCCTTCTGGAGCGGCCCGCAGCCGCCTCGCGGGGACCCCTCTGCCTCGGCGTTCCCTCGCAGCCCTTCGCCCCACTTGTGCCCCGCGGCGCCGCAGACCCCAGAACCCCCTTCCTGAGCGTAGGAGTGCGGGGATGTTGCCCCGCACCGTCGATGGCCGTTGAAAGGCTGAAGTTCCCACTTCCAAGTTCAAGAATATTCTGTGTGTTCATTTTTGTGATAACAGCTAACACTTGGCTGCAGTTTCATCGGTTAACCAATTCTTTTCGTATTCTGCTCGCCTGTTCGCTTTTGTCTCAACCAGGAAATGTCACGCCCCTCATTCTTGGATCACAGTTGAATTTTTTATTGATTATAAACCCTAATGTCGACTTACTGTAAAGCACCTGTACGAGGAAGCTTCAAAAATTCATGGGAAATTATCTTCTCTTTTCATTCCTTTCTCCCACGATCTTTCCGAAGCTCCCGCGTGTTGTGATGCCAGTGTACAATTAGTAAAGCCACTCTGGCAAATAATTCAGTAGTCTGGGATATAATTTAGAACTATATGCTATGCAAAGCAAAGGTGGCAAAACAATCCAGTGGTAAAGGAATACTTTGGTTAATGAGTGGTTGAATTGGCTGAATTTACAAGAAATCAAAGGAAGGAGCATACTACATTCAAAAATAAACTCCAGGAGGATTAGAGCGATAAAATATTCAAAGCATTAAAAACTTAGAGGGATTTATTTTCGAGGGTAGCAATTTAGCTTTAGTGAGGTGGAAACTTTAAGCAAGACACGAAGGTTCATGTCTTTAAAGGAAAGATAAAGCTATTTGACTATATACAGATGTTTTTACCTTTTAGCATGGTATCACAATGACAAGAAAAGTGTTTTAAAAGAACAATTGGCTATGCAAAACGCATGGCAATCTAACATAAAGTTTCTATAAATTATTTTTCCAGACAAATTGCTCGGTTCTATATGTTTTTAATACAGGCAATGCATACACACAGACAACTAACAGAAGAGAGGTTCATAAGCATGATTCATAAACATTGAAAAGATGCCTAATGTCATTGAAAGCCCTGGAAACATAAAGGGTTGAGATATAAATATTAAAGTCATTGGGAGCATGAGAGATAGAAGAGATATTACAATAATGCAGTCACACACATATCATGGTAGCATTGCTCACCTCAGCCCCACTTGGGGGTCCACATGGAGAGAGGGGGAAGGGAAGGAGGACAAGGGGAATTGGAAACGGGAGGGTAAAGACATACATCACAGGAAGGACTTGGACTATGTTATACAGCGGTGAGAAGGGGTGGTCTAGGGGCATACATGCAATAGGAAGAGGAGGGATTGGGGGTATACAGGTGACAAAATGGGCGGATCCTACATTTAGAATGGCAGCTTAACTTTGACCTGTTTTCTGGATCTCCATATGAACCATTATCAGTAGGGTGTGAACTCCACCTACTGGAACCAAGCTAATGGTTCCAAGTTTTAGAGAAAAGCAATCCATTGTCTCCACCAGCAGGGAGCAGAGACTGCAGTCTGGCAGCATTGCCTTGAGGGACCTTGCAAGCATCTGGCCCACACACATTATCCCTCTAGTAGGAATCAACCCAGTTAACTTACATTGGGGCTTTTTATCTCCAGACTATATATTTTTATTGGAGTAGAAAGCCTCATCTTTCTTCCCTGGAGCTGGCTGGTGGTTTTGAAGAGTGAAACCTTGTGGTTAACCGCCCAACCCATAACCTTCTATGGCACTAGAGCTCCGTGACTCTGAACTAGCAACGTAAAATGCTTTGCCCTCAGGCAGAGTTTGTTTGCTTCCACCCACTCCTCTGGCCAGCCTGGTGAGGAGTAGTCTAGCCCTCAAGAACTTGCCTGAGTATGCCCTTGATGGGAATTGGGGTACTGAGGTTGCACGTTCATGCCCTGACCAAGATGGTTGGAGGGCCCTGAACCAGTCCTGTAAACTTTTCTAGTCTGCAATAATGTATTTACTCCAATCATGGTCCCTTTCCCATTTCTGTAGTCACATTTCCAACTGTGATGGTCTGATCTGCTGGCAACTTGACTTTTAAAGGGGCTTCCTTTGTTTTCCATGTGACCGAGCTGTTGTGAATCCTTCAGTCCCCATTATGGCCTCATGCTTACGGTCTCCCTCAACCAGATGATTTGTTTTTTCTGGACTTTGTCCCATTCAAGATTTAACAAGGGGGTCTCTGTAAATTATATTTGAACTTCGAGTCTTCTCCCTGATCTAAAACAATGCACACAAAAATATATACCAATTCGATCATTTCTACATGTACAATTTGCTAACATTCATTATATTTCTGAAATTATGTAGCCATTCTCACTGTCCTTTTCCAATTCCAAATTTCCATCACACACATAAGCTCACTGCCCCTTAAACTTTTCACCTAACCTTCCAAGTTCCTGTGTCAATCTGATCACAGACAGATTATTCTTTAAAAGAGCACAATGTCTAAAGCAGATCTTCTTCACTGATTCAGCTTTTGGTTGGCTTTAAAAAGACTTTACAAAAATCAAATCTGCTGCTATCAAGTTAATGCTGACTCATAGTGAATACCCCCTATGGGCTTCTGAGACTGTAACTGTTTACAGGAGTAGAAAGGCCCACCTTTCTCCTGCAGAGCGGCTGGTAGTTTCAAACTGCTGAGCTTGTGGATCGCAGCCCAACATGAGTGCCCAGCAAAGAGCACCCAGAGAAACTGAGCCCCACATCCTTAAGCCACATGAGCCATGGAGTCGGGCAGAGTTGAGATGCAGTCCTCCCCAAAGCCTTCAGAAACAACAAGAAGCCTTCAGAGACATCAAGAAGGATCACTAACTCTTTTGGTAGCCAAAAGAACGATCAGCCCCATAGTCAAGAGGCAGGACAAGTATCAGTGGCTCTGGCCAGACTGGAGGGGCTCACTCAAGGCCATTCCAGGCCAGGGCCAGGTACCTGTGTCTGGCTTCGAGTACTCCAGGCACAGAATCTCTGACTCATGGGCCTCCACCTTCAGCATTTCACTCAGGAACTGCAATTCGTGGACCCTGCAAAATGAGAAGAGAGGAGAGGCCGTTCAGTGCCAGGCAGCGGGGGGAAAGAATCATCACCCACCCCCTTCCACCTTTTCCTCTCCATCAAGAGCTGTTTTACTTTACCTTTTGGGTTGAACCTTTAGAAAAATGAGTCAAGATATGTCACATTCAACTCTCTCACCTGGTCTCCCTTCGTATTAATGTTTTATGCACTACAGTACACAGTGATAAGGACCACGGAGGTCACACTGGTACAACATTATTAGACTTTATTTAAATGTCACCAGCGGGGGTTGCTCTGAGTTGGAATCAACCCAATGCCAATGAGTTTGTTTGTTTATCCCACGAATGTACTTCTTCTGCTCCAGGATCCCAGGAGCCCCCACGGCACATGGGTGTCATCTGTCCCAGTCTAGAACGGCTTTCAGTCTTTGCTTGTCTTTCCTACCCTGACACCTGGGAGAGTGTGATAAGTTACTCTGGCAGGTGTACCTCAAATGAAGGTTGCCTGATGTTTCCTCATGACTATCCTAAGTTCCTTATACATTTGGGTCAAGAATACCAGACACAATGCTAGGAGGAGGCTGCATGGAAAAACAGAACTAAAAGAAACTTTCCATCAACGTTGGTTGTTGTTGTTCAACATTTTATTGGGAGTTCTTAAGAGTCATAACATTTTCTGGGAACATTTTGAAACCTCTCAGTGTACCCTCTCACCAGATTCATGCTGCTGCCACGGGATGTTAACCTTAATGACTTGGCTAAGGGTGGGTTTTGCCGTTTCTTCATTGTCAAGTTAGTATCTTTCCCTTGGAGATAATAAATTTTGTCCCCAACCCTTTTCAGCTAAACCCTCCTGAACCTCTGTCCTTGGGGGCCTAAAGTTCCCCCATCCTGTCCCCTGGAGGCAACGGCTTGTCCCATAGCAAGCAAGTCATAATGATTAGCTCTTGTCTTTAACAAGTAAAGGAATATACATTAACCAAGCACCTAGTAAGTACTAGGCATTCTAAATCTCCCACTTACATTGTCTCCTGTTCGTAAAAATCAAATGTATCAGGTATGTCATTTCACAATTGCAGAAACTAAGGTTTGGTCAAGTTCAGGAACATGTCCAAAGAGGCCAAGCTAAGACTGCACAGGGGCATACTGAAAAACGTCTGAGATGAGTCAGCACTAAAATCCCCTCCCATCCTCAGAGCCAATTAACAGATACGAAGGGACCCAGGGGCACAGCTTGGGGAGCAAGGGTGCTGGAGGAAACAAATTCCACACTTGAGGAACCCCAGCTCCTAATGGTAGGCCAGGAAACACGGTCAGTCTCAGCAGACCTGGCCCACGTACCTCTACACTCCAGACGCAGGAGGAATGATACAGAGCTGAATACACCTTGCCCACTTTCTTGGGGCCCTTCACACCCCAGACATAAGTACTATGGTCATTGTACACACAAGACAGCCACGGATTTGCAGGATCAAAGGTCAAGGTGATGGTGTCCCGATACTTCGCATTGGCCACTCCAGCGAAAAGGCGACTGAGGAAAGAGGGGGTCAGGGTGTCCAGGGCAGACAGGGCAAACTGGTGAGTTAGCGCTAATGCAAAGGGGCACTAAAGGGAGGAGCAGCAGGTTGGCCAGCAGTCACTGGAGAAAGAACGCAGCGGCTGGCCTGGCATTCCTTGCCATGGGGCTCTGCAAAAGAACACAAGCTATTTCATAGCCCCCAACATCAGGCGGGGACAGTGTGTGGCCGTGATGCAGCCAAGCAGATGTCAGGCCCTTCTAGACTCACGTCAGAGGAAAAGGAAGGGCACTGTGCAAACCAGTCATGGTCATATATCATTTCCTGCCATTTGCAGATTTAGCCCACTCCTTCCCTGAATGAGAAATTAATATACCCAACTGCAGAACTGCCCCGCTTCCTGACAGCACTGAAACCAGAGCAAAACTTCACTTCCTGCAATCACCCAACCCAAGGCCCGAGGCTACAATAAGACCCTCCTACCTTAGCTGCTACCCAGGACCACCCTGAGGGAGAAAGGCCTGCTCCGTCAGGTTTCCAGCCTCTCTCAGAAACCCTAAGGAACTGCCCGTCTGTCCTAGCTGTGGTGTTTACAGGACAATGCATTACCACACTGCAGACTCAGATTACCACGGTTGCCCACAGTGAGCAACAAATGCTAAAAGACCCACCTGTGCTTGACTGCAAGGGTCTTCCCAGAGGTCTATGTGTGCCCTCCTCTCCTTGCAGCATGCCAGGGACGGCCTGGCACAGAGTGGGGCTCTGACAGGACTCAGGGGCCCACCCACACCGCTCACCTGGCCTCTGTGATGCTGGCAATGTCTGTGCCCAGGGCATGGGGCCGGGGCAGCGTGCTGAGGAAGTGCAGGTTGAAGGGGTTGAAAAGGCACACGGTGCCGTCAGCACAGCCGCAGAAGATGTAGTCCTGGCTCACCGAGATGCAGTGGGCCACTGTGGTCTGTGAGCACAGAAGCCACAGTCAGCAAGGGCGTCTGTCCACTCCTTCACCGGACACCTCAACAGCCATGAGCCAAGAGGCAAGGACAAGCGCAAGGCAGGCCAGCTGCCCTGGGCAGAGCCCCTCAATGCCCCTCCCTCTAACAGCAGCTGGCCAGAGGGCCCACAGCCCCGTGCAATTAGGGGGAAGGAGTCAGCAAGCCTTCCTTATAAGGCACCTGAGGTTTGGGCAAAGACACACCCAGAAAAGGCCGGCCCAGAGAAAGGCAGCAGAGGCAGCGGACAGGGCCAGCACACTTACTGTGATGCTGTCTGTGTGCTGAGCAGAAGAGGAAAGCAGAGGAAGAGGCAGAGACAGAGAGGGCGAGCAAGCAGAGAGGTTCCCAAACACATTCCTCCGCCTGGGGCCTCCCCCAGCGTGCATGCAGACTCAGGTGCCCTGGAGCCCGGAGGTGACAGACGGGAGGGTGCCGACAAAGCATTCACTTACACTCAGCTCCACCCACTTGTCCAACAGTCTCCGGGTCACTGAACTCGCACAGCTGCCCAGAGGATGTGATACAGAAGGTGCTGTCAGTCTTCTTCCCGCAGCCACAGTCTACATCAGTGAACAGGTTGTTCCGCAGGTTCCCCCAGCAGCCCAGAGCGGCCCAGCAGGGGTACAGTGGCATTCACCTGTGGAGACCCACCACAGGTGCCACCCACACACCCTGCAGGCTACCCCCTGGAAAGCAGGCCCTGGGGAGGGAGGGAGAAGGCTTCCCTTGCATATTGACATAGCACCTGGCCCAGCTGAGACTTCCAAGGGGCTTTTGAGCATGCAGAAGGGGGCGCAGGTGGAACATATCTGGGCAGACCCCACCCTAGTGGCTACTTGCTGCCTCACCTTTGAGGTCTTGCTGTCATCGAGGTACCAGAACTTGATGTGCCGGTTGCCTGCAGTGACAAAGTAGCTGCAGTCCTCAGAGAAGGATACTGCTGTCACCTGACTGGACACCTTGTTGGAAGCCACTACAATGTTTTTCTGGAGAGAAAGTCAAGGGAAATCAAGGCTCTGCTTCTAGGAGCTGAGGGAAAAGAAACTTACACACTGAAGGTTAGACAAGCTGTGAACTTGACCTCTCCTTCTGCCCCTTCTTCAGCATCCTAGATACCCAGTTGCTCCTTTCTGCTCAGAGTTCTCTAGAAAGGGACTGAGGCCAGCAGGCGGAAGTAAAGGCCACCGGTCAGCAGTTTCTTGGCTCCCCTCCCGGCCCCGCCTGTCCTGAGGCCAGCAGCCCACTCACCTTCCAGGCCCAGACATTGACGATCATGTCATGCTGGTAGCCCACTGAGACAATGTACTTGGCACTGGATGAGAAGGCCACACATGCCATGCCATACTTATGCTCCTGAAGCTCCGCCACCAGGCTGCGCTCCGACACGTCCCATACCCGCACAGCAGGCATGTGTCCACTCTGCAGGGACCGAAGACCCCGAAGTAAAGGCCAGAGGCTATCAAAAGAGATAGTGTCTGGGGTCTTAAAGGCTTGAAGGTGAGCAAACGGCCATCTGGCTCAGAAGCAAAAAAGCCCACATGGAATAAGCACACCAGCCTGTGCGATCACAAGGGACCAGGTATAAGGCATTATGCACAATATATGTATATATATATATATATATATATATATATATGGTATAAGGCATTATGTGGGGTCCCGTGGTGCTGACCCACACGGCGTCACCGTGAGTTGGAATGGACTCCTTAGAAACGGGTTTAGTAAGCAGCACAAAGAGGAAACTCCTTGGTGAACTGGAGGACACGGTAGCTGAAACCATGGGCTCCAACATACTACCCCTGAGGCTGGCAAAGGACTGGGCAGTGCTGCCTTGTGTTGCAAAGAAGGTCCCTGTGATGTCAGAATGACTGGACAGCACTAACAACAACAAAGGATGTCAGGCCCCTTCACTTCCCCAGACCAATGACCAGGTTCAAAGACCCGCATGCGAGTATAGTTTCACAGTTAGACGTGTTTAGAAAAAATAATGTTTGCAAAAGTAAAATCTTGGTTTACATTTTACAGAGCATGCACAATTAGTAGAACTCTTAAGGTCCACCGGAACCTGTTTAGGGTCCCCTCCACTTGCTCACCACCGATAAGTCGATTCTGACTCATATTGATCCTACAGGAGAGGTTAAAATTTCCCCTGTGGGTATTTCTGAAACTGTAGTTCCTTATGGGAATAGAAAGCCTCCTCTTTCTCTGCAGCTGGTGGGTTCAAACTGCCAACCTTGTCTTTAGCAGCTCAGGACTGACTTGTATCTCTATGAAACCAAAATCTACCTCACTGCCAGGGAGGTGATGCTGACTCATAGTGACCCTATGAGGCAGAGTAGATCTGTCCCTGTGAGTTTCTGAGACTGTAACTCTTTATAGGAGTAGACAGACTCTTCTTCCCACGGAGTGGCTGGTGGTTTCAAAGTGCTGACTTTGGTGTTAGCAGCCCAACATGCAAACACTATGCCACCAAAGCTACTTTTGTACCCCTATAAGTAGATAAATATTTCTCTTATATCTGTGTTTCAACCAAAGGCATGGCTATAAAGGAAAAAAGGCCATGAGTGTCAAGAATGATTTGAAAATGTGGAGTTCTTTTGGGAAAGGATATATATATATACTTGTGTAAATAAATAGAATTCTGACGGCAAGAGTGGTCAGGAGTTGGACTGTTTATCTCAAGGTCAGCAGTTTGAATGACCAACCGCTCCTCTGGAGAAAGAGGAGATTTTCTACTCCTCTAAAGAATCACAGTCTCAGAAACCCACGGGGGCCATTTTACTCAGTCCCATGGGCCTGTGAGTTGGAATGGACTTGATGGCAGTGAGGGCATGTAAATATGCAAACACCCACCTCGGACTTAGGATTTGACCTGCTCCCTCAGCGCCGTGAGCATCTGCAGCCATGGACTTGGCCTTCTGTGAAGAACCCATTAGTGCACCACCACAAAGAGAATGAGTTTCCTCTGTGTCAGTCCATTACCCTGCCAACGTTCAGGATGGAGCCAACACCCTTGGTCTCCCAGAGAAATTGGCTCAACATACCCCTGATGTGGTTGCATGACATAGGACACTCATGCAATGCACTGCATGTGCTCTATTTAATGCACTATCACCAACAAGTCTACATGGGTGGTAACTCTGAAAACCTTGCCCAAACAGCTGGCTTCACCAAAGTATATGGAGTCATGTGGAGTCGTCGACCAGTTCGACTCTGCACTGGCTGTACGTTGGCATTGCCAAGGGGGCTTTCTCACTGACCGTGACCTGAATCCTGCTTCCACTAAGTCTTGCTTCATTGGTCTGGGATGGCGCCAGGCCAATGGGAGGCTTGAAAGCTCCTAAGGGATTCCAAAGTATGACCAAGGGTGAACACTACTGCTTTTGGCCATCACATCCGGGAAGGCCCTTGGGACTTTGCCACTCAAAGTATGATAGGTCAAGGAACCAGCAACATCAGCATTAGCTTCTCCCATGCTAATGCCATCGAGTTGATGCTGACTCATAGTGACCCTACAGGACAGGGTAGAACTGCCCTTGTGGGTTTCCCAGACTGTCACTCTTGCCCGGAGTCTACAGCCTCATATTTCTCCCAAGGAGTGGCTGGTGGTTTAGGACTACTGTCCTTGTGGTTAACAGCCCAAGAGTACCAGGGCCTCTAGAACTGCTGGATCCTAGACCCCCCACCCTGAACCCACAAAATCAGAATCTGCCCCCCAGCCCGATTTCCAGGAACCTGGGTAAGTGCATGCATGTGAAAGTTTAAGAAATACTTCCTTAGAAACCATTACTTTCCAGAACAAACTCCTCCTGCCAGAGGTGCATAAATGGAAGCCCATTAGGCCATGCTCGCCTAGAAGCAATTTGAGGTCTCAGTGCTCCTATATCCTGGCTGTCATCCAGATTTCCTTATTCTCACCTGGACTGTTGTCACTGCAGCAGGTATTGGTGAGTCCTCAGCACGAACAGCCCCAAATTAGGTCTAGAGACACAGCTCCCATTTCAGAGTAGTACAATCCACAGTTTACTGTAGAGTTTCTGGCTTTTACTGGCTTGGGGTAGGGTCTAGTGGGAAATGCATCTTAGCAAGAGCCATTATGTATTCTGGATGTGCACAATGAGTTTGTCTTGAGGCATATTTATGTCTGATGTTGTTATGTATTCTCTTTCTATCCCATGCAACGTTATTTTTTTTGAAAATTTATATTTGCTTTTAATTACCCAGACATATAAGTGATTTATAGCTAGGTCTGATCGATTGGAATCAGATGACCACGCCTGGATTAACCATGGGTCCTGGTGACCATTAGGCACTTCTTTCCATAGTCCAAGTGCCCGTTAGTTAACCTAGATAGTCAAAGTGCCTGCTAGGTAACCTAAATAGTCCAAGTGCCCGCTAGGGAACCTACATAGTCCAAGTGCCCGCTAGGTAACCTAGATAGTCCAATTGCCCGTTAGCTAACCTAGATAGTCAAAGTGTCCGCTAGTTAACCTACATAGTCCAAGTGCCCGCTAGGTAACCTATATAGTCCAAATGCCCGCTAGGGACCCTAATAGTCCAAGTGCCCGCTAGTTAACCTAGATAGTCCAAGAGCTCGCTAGTTAACCTACATAGTCCAAATGCCCGCTAGGTAACCTAGACAGTTCAAGTGACCACTAGGTTACCTACATAGTCCAAGTGCCCGATAGGGAATCTACATAGTCCAAGTGCCCGCTAGTTAACATAGATAGTCCAAGTACCCGCTAGGAAACGTACATAGTCCAAGTGCCTGCTAGGTAACCTAGATAGTCCAAGTGCCCGCTAGTTAACCTACATAGTCCAAGTGCCTGCTAGGTAACCTAGATAGTCCAAGTGGCCAATAGTAAACCTACATAGTCCAAGTTCCCCCTAGGTAACCTAGATAGTCCCAAGGCCCGCTAGGTAACCTACATTGTCCTAGTGCCCCTTAGTTAACCTACATTCTCCAAGTGAACGATAGGGAACCTACATAGTCCAAGTGTCCGCTAGGTAACCTACATAGTCCAAAGCCCGCTAGTTAACCTACATAGTCCAAGTGCCCGTTAGGTAACCCAGATAGTCCTAATGCCCGCTAGGGAACCCACATAGTCCAAGTGCCCGCTAGGGAACTTACATAGTCCAAGGGCCCGCTAGGGAACCTACATAGTCCAAGTGCCCGTTAGTTAACCTAGATAGCCCAAGTGCCGGCTAGGTAACCTAGATAGTCCAACAGCCCGGTAGGTAACCAACATACTCCAAGTAACCGCTAGGTAACGTAGATAGTTCAAGTGCTAGCTAGGTAACCTAGATAGTCAAAGTGCCCGCTAGATAACCTACAAAGTCTAATTGCCCGCTAGGTAATCTATATAGTCCAAATTCCCGCTAGGGAGCCTACATAATCCAAATGCCCGCTAGGTAACCTAGATAGTCCAAGGGCCAACACATGCCATCGAGATGAGGGGAGGGAAACTATTAGCAAGAGGTCTTATTGATATGTAAGGGTTATCTGAGATTCACAGACTTGAAAGGACATGGCGGCAGATCCCAACATCACAGTTCCAGGTGGGACTACAGAAGCAAGAATAGGACAAGGATTGGGACCTGTGTTAAACAGGACAGTTTACAAGAGTGGTCCAGGGCCAAACAACCAAGGCTTTGGGGGCATGACTCATGACCGTGCAGCCCAGAATGGCAGCCTCGATTCAAGGATACACTTAGGCAAGTCTCTAAGCCCCACCATGGGCTGCCTAAGGGGTAATCCACTTTCCAATGCCCTCTGTCTGGTGGCAAGAGGGTTCACATCCCTGGTCAATGGTCTGAAGGAATTCACTGGAAGCTTAATCCACGTGGGGACTGTGCAAATAGAATTTTGGCTTTCACTGTTATCCACATACTTCTGAAAATTGTGAATTCTCAGAATTTCAGTTGAAAGGTAGGCTTGATGATCTGCTTCTGAGGGGTCACTATGGTGCACACAGCAGGTCACTGTGCATGCGCACCGGAATCAGTTCAACAGCAGCCAACAGCATTCTCCCTTATGTTGCTTGATGTTTGTTTTATGCCCACATCTCCTCTCTCTCTCTCTCTCTCTCTCTCTCTCTCTCTCTCTCTCTCTCTCTCTCTCTCTCACACACACACACACACACACACACACACACACTGGTATTTCAAAAAGTCCCTGAAAAATTCCATTCTCTTTTGATTCCTTGTTCCACTAACTTTTGGGAGCCTGCTTGTGTGCATATATGACACCATTTGTTTGCTGAAAGTGAGGAGGAATTGAACCACTTGCTGAAGATCAAGGATTGCAGCCTTCAATATGGGTTACAATTCAATATAAGGAAGACCAAAATCCCCAAAACTGGACCAATAGGTGATAAACAGAGAAAAGGGCTTCAGTTGTCAAGGATTTTGTCTTGCTTAGATCCACTATCAATGTTCATAGAAACAGCAGTCAGGAGATCAAAAGATGTATTGTAATGGGTAAATCTGCTGCAGAAAACCTCTTTATAGTGTTGAAGAACAATGATGTTACTCTGAGGACTAAGGTGCACATGACCTAAGCCATGCTATTTTCCATTGCATCATATGCATGTGAAAGTTAGACACTGAATAAGGAAGGCTGTAGAAGAACAGATGCATCGAATTGTGGTCCACCAGAAGACTACTGACAGTACCATGGACTGCTGAAGGACTGACCAATCTGTATCAGAAGAAATAAGGCCAGAGTGCTGCTTAGAGGCAAGGATGGCAAGACGCCATCTTACATACTTTGGACATGTTGTCAGGAGAGACCAGTCCCTGGAGAAGGACATCCTATTTGGTACAGTGGAGAAGCCATGAAACAGAGGAGGTCCTCGAAGAAGTGGATGGACTCAGTGGCTTCATCGGTGGTTCAGGCACAGGAACAATTGTGAGGAT
This sequence comes from Tenrec ecaudatus, assembly GCF_050624435.1. Classification (NCBI taxonomy): domain Eukaryota; kingdom Metazoa; phylum Chordata; class Mammalia; order Afrosoricida; family Tenrecidae; genus Tenrec; species Tenrec ecaudatus. The sequence goes on along the minus strand of NW_027458487.1, from coordinate 325,598 downwards.
GGTGCACGACCCTACAGTGTTTCATTCGGTTGTATGTGAGGTCACGACGAGTCCAAGTGTCCTCAATGGCACGCAACAACAACTAGCCAGAGCAGAGAGGAGCAATCTGCCCTCTGGGACTTCCCTGGGAAGGTCCTCAATGGAAATTGGGAAAGTCTAAGACCCTATGGTCATGAGTTATAGTGGTCGGAAGGCCCCAGAACAAATCCAGTAAGCCTTTCTAATCTGTGATCGTCTCCATGTCTCCATAATGGCCCCATTCTCACTTATGTAGTCCTGCCTGAGAGAGTGATGAATTGCTCTGCCTCCAATCACATTTTTGTGGCAGATTTCATCCATTTCTATAATTAGCGACATGGCCACACAGCCTTTGGACCCCATTATGGCCTCATGCTTATGGTCTCCTTCATCTAAATCATTTCTCCTACTTTTGTCTTTCTTCATTAATTGAATATCTGAGATACATATGGAAGGGGCATTATCTCTACAATAAGAGAAAGGGATGAGGGGGTGGTGGTATGGAGTGGGGTGGCACACCATCTCAGAGAATGAGAACAGCTGTTTCAATGGTTCCCACTGCAGTGTGGAAACTGCAGGTACACTAAAAGAGGACAGCAATGACAGCATTAAGGTCTTAGAGCTTAAGGACTCCCTCCCTCCTTAGGCCTCTCTTTCAACTATAAAATGTAGCTCTAAAATGCAGAGCTTCTCGGACACAGCTTGGAGGAAGCCTGTGGATCCAGGAAAGCCCCAATCTCAGCAGAACCAATTTGGCAATCCACAGGTCTGATTTTTGACCAGTCAGCTCACTTGGTCTAGCTCACTTGGTCTAGATCACTCAATTATGTTCACATAAACTACAACAAACAGGTTCACACTGTCACCACATTTTCTATATAAGAAAACTGGAACAGAAATAAGCTGCCAAATTACTTGGCTTCTTATAAAAGAAATAGCCAAGTGAATGTTTGGGAAAACAACAGCTCCCGCTATGTGGCACAGGGAGCCCTGGTGGCATAGTGGTTTTCACTTGGGCTGCTACCCACATAGTTCAAAACCACCACCCGCTCTGAGAGAGAAACGTTAGGGCTTTCTACCCCTGTAAAGAGTTGCAGTCTCAGAAACTCACAGGGGCTGCTCTACCCTGTCCAATAGGGTTGCTGAAAGTCAGGGTTGCTGTGAGTCACAAAAGATGCAATGGCAGTGAGTTTTCAGTTTGATTATTAAGCAAAATTATCAAATTCTGAAACTATTGTTTCTCAATCTATCCTCCATCAAGATCTACCTAAACACTTTTAAAAAATTAAGTCATTTTATCGGGGGCTCTTACACCACTTATAACAATGCATACATCAATTGTATCAAGCACATTTGTACCTACGGTACCATCATCATTTTCTTTATACTTGACCCCTTGGTATCAGCTCCTTTTCCCCCCTTCTCTCCCACTCTCCCACCCTCATGAAACCTTGATAAATTATACTTTCATATTTTACAATGTCCAAGGTCTCACTTCACCAATGTTTCTGTTGCTTGTCCCCCTGGGGTGTGAGCGTTAATACATCAATCATTGCTATCAGTTCCCTCTATCTCATCCCTACCCTCATGTTATCACTACTTCCATTACTGTTCCTGAAGGGTTTATCTGTCCTGGATTCTGTGTGTTGAGAGTTCTTATCTGTACCAGTGTACATGCTCTGGTCTAGCCGGCTTTGTAAGGTAGAGCTGAGGTCATGATAGTTGGAGGGAGTGAGCGGGAGAGGAAGCATTGAAGAACTAGACAAATGGTATGTACTGTGGTATGAGTTGGGGTGCCAGCCCCCCACCAGTAATCTTGGGTTCAATAAGCACAATTGTATGGTTGAGATATATAAATATTATATTAAAGTCACCGGGAGCATGAGCGATAGAAGAGACATTACAATAATGCAGTCAGACACAATTCATGGTAGCATGCTCACCTCCTGGATGGCCATGATCTTACCAGCCAGGTCCACGCTCAGTGTGGACGAAGGGAGGTGGGATGGAGACCAGGCAGGAGGCTCAAGGACTGGGCTGGAGGCTGGAGCCCCAGCACAAGGCGGGCTTCCCCAGACAAATGGCGCACAACGTGGGACAATATGAGTTATATCCCATATAACAATTATATGGCCCCATTGGTACGTAGAGTGAATTTGAAAATTGTGCGAAGTGAGGATCCGGTGTGGGGATTGACAGAGAAGTAGTGGAAATAGTGAATTAGAATTTTAAAGAGGATAATGGGAGCAAGGTAAAAGTAAACCTGAAACTTATGGTACCATGCTCTCTACTTACTGAAAAGACAAGGTGTAAAAGTAACGAAGAAAAAGATACAATGTTTTCTAAAAGTAGTAAAAAGGTATAATTCATGGTTCTCAGAGGAAGGAACTTTTGATTTAGAGACCTGGGAGGAGGTCATTGTCAACTTAAAGGAAGCACAGAGATGGGGAGAGTATCCCTATGGAGAAGTGGTCTCTGTGGGTACAAGTTAAGATGGTTTTAAAACTTTTGCAGGAGGAAGAGAATAAGGATGAACAGTCTAGTGAGAAGTCTTGTGTCTATTCAAATCTAGCAAAGCAAGCTAAAGTGTCTGTGAATAAGCATGATTTAGGTTATGAAACTTTAGGAAAAACTGAAAAGGCAGGGATTGGTTTGTTATCTAAAGCCTCCAATTCTAGAACAGAACCTCATTGCCAAAGCCTGTATGCTCTCGCGAGACTGCAGACTCCGAAGGTTTAAAGGTGATACAGTACTAGAGGCAGTGGATTGCAAGATCCAAAGCATGGCTATTAAACAATCCCAGGAAGCTCCCTTGCTTTCAAAGGTAGAGAAAGCCAAGAAGCAGAACAGGCAACGTCTAAGATGCCCAAATTTAAATCAGATGAGAAGCAGTGAGAACGGGTTTCAGGCAGATGAGAAGATTTTAGGCAGAGCTAAAAGAATGAGCCTGAGTCAGAAGGGGACATAGTAAAAGCAACTGCTCTCCTGCTGGAATTTAGTGTAAGAAAGGCCAGAGATTGTAAAACAATCAAGCAAGCCAGCCCTGAAGGTAGAGAGATTAGCTCCAAAGAAATGCAAACTAGGAGAGCTAGCACAGAAGGTGAAGTTCAGGAAGTGGAACTCCAAGATATCCAGATTGAAAAGAGTAGCTCAGAGAATAGACGTAAAGAAGCAAAGTATAGGAAAGCACCTTTACTCTCCAGAGTAGGAAGAGGGATTGCAGAAGAAGATTTAGAATGCAAGATGTCTCATCCTGTTAGAACCAAAAGGAATTCACAGTGCCTTTGCCTTTTAAGTTGCTAAAAGATCTCAAGCAGGCAATCAATGACTACGGCCCAGACTCACATTTTGTAATTAGCATGATAAGGGCTCTAGCAGAGTCTGACAGCTGGACCCCTACAGATTGGAAAGCTTTAGTGAGAATTTGTCTTTACTCTTCAGAATGCTTGTGATATCAAATGCTATGGAAGGAAGCAGCCCTTGCAAGAGCTGGGAAGAATGCTGAGGATGGGATAGATATAGGAATTCATCAATTGCTAGGGGATGCAAATTATATTACAGTTGAGTCTCAACTACAGTTTACTGAACAGACAATAGGACAGATACATGAGGTTTGCTTAAGGGCCTGGGAAAAGATAATTCCATCAGAAGAGAGAACGCCGCGTTACAGGGCTATAAGACAACAGAATATGATGAGCGTTACGCTGACTTTGTGTCCCGACTGGAAGATGCTATTTCCAAATGTGTGAAGAATGTTCAGGCAGTAAGAGACCTAGTGCACAAGCTATCTTATGATTTCTCTAATAAGCACTGTAAAAATGCCTTGCATCCCTACAGCGAACAGGGCACTTTGCTGGGTTATTTTAGGATATGCAGGAATGTAGAGGCAGAGGAATACAAGGCAGACCTCATGGCAGCTTCATTGGCAAACTATATCAGACCTGGAAGAAAGTGCTTTAGTTGTGGGAAGACAAGTCATCTTCAAAAGAGTGTAGGCAGAGCAGGCTGCGGCCAATGTCAGAGCATGGGCCAGGACCATGGAGATCGGGTTTAAACGAACCTGATCTCTGCCTCCATTGTAGGAAGGGAACTCATTGGGCGAGCCAATGTCGTTCAAAAATCAACAGTGAAGGGTCGCCATTAGCAAAGACTTCCCGGCGGGAAAATAGTGGAAGAAGCTTGATGCAGAGCCCTCATAGCAGAGCGTGGTAGGCAAGGTGTCTGCCTACTGGAGCAAAGAAGATCTTTGAGAGAAATCGCCTTTATCTAGCAGCCTCACAGCAGGAGAACAGACCTAGCCAAAGAGGCAAAAACCTAGTCTCTGTTCTCACTGCAGTTGGTTTGAATAACCAAGAGATGGCTCAGAAGCCTTCACAGGAGCTTGATCCTCAAAAGCAGGGACCTCTTATTGAAAGATTAATACAGTTTCTATCAGGAAGATTTAACCTTAGTACTCAAGAAATTAAAATTGATACTGGAGTTGATAAGAGTTGTAAGAAAAAGCCCAAAACTGTGATTGAATCAGAAACGAAGAGCAGTAATTGGGGTCCACTACCTAAAAGAACTATAGGAAGTTTATTAAGAAAGTCAAAAAAAAAAAAAAGAAAAAGAAAGTCCAACATAAATTCTCAAGGTGTTGCTGGAGTTATTGGTCAGGATTGTGAAGAAGAAATTAAGGCAGTAATGAGTTCTGATATACCATGGTTTGTAAAAATGTAGGATCGCTTAAGCCAATTTTCCCTTCCTTGCATTTCTAGAGTAAAAATTTATACCTATCAGGAAAGAGTACTTGAGAAGTTTGACCACCCTATAAATCAAGCAGTCTTCTGGACTGCTGTTGTGGAGAAACAGCGCCCCCACATGGAATTAGAAATGGAAGGAAAAAGGTTTGTTAACTGTGGATGCCGGGTCATTTCCTTAGGGCATTCAGGGGGGCCTAAGGCCCTCCCATTAACTTCCCCTAAAGCCAGCATAGAGGGAATGAGTGAAGTTAACCAAGACAGAATATTGCAAGGTAAAATCATACAGTGTGAGAAGCCTGAAAGGCAAAACGGCTCAATTGAGCCTATAACCTTATTGGTAAGCCTGGAGAAAAAATGTCTGCTTGGTAAGTTACTTCAAGATCAGCTGAACAAATTTATTAAGAATTTTTTCAGTCTTTCAAAGTATGATAAGAAGTTCTCCCAATTAGTTAGCTCTCTTAATTCTCTGAGGGATGGGAGCCGGTATTTACATAACAATGAAGGTTATCTAACTAGTACTTTTACTGGTTCAAGATCTAGCAATGCTTTACTATTTAAATTGTTAAAACAGAAGGAGAAGAGGAATCTTATGTGTGACAAAGTTCATTTACTCATTTTTTTTTTAATTTAATTTAATTTTTTTTAATGAATTTTTTTTTATTTTAACAATTTATTGGGGCTCATACAATTCTTTTCACCGTTCATATATATACATACATCAATTGTATAAAGCACATCTGTACAGTCTTTGCCCTAATCATTTTTTTTCTCTTTTCTTCTTTTACATTTTATTAGGGACTCATACAACTCTTACCACAATCCATACGTATACATACATCAATTGTATAAAGCACATCCATAAAGTCCCTACATTACTGCAGACTGCTTTGCTGAAAGGTCAAGATTTTGAATTTGTCAATGCTATAATGTGATTGGAATGTAACTGATTTCTGTATAACCACTTATCCTTATAATAAGACATTGCATGATTGGAATTTGATTAGGAAACATTTGCAAGGGTTTAAGGGAAACATTTCATTAGATATTGATCAGCTTAAAAAGGATATTTTCTATACATTCAAAGACAAGCTTGAGGCTTCTCCTGGCTCTGATGTGATTAAGCAATTGAGGAGTAGCATGGACGGGTTGGACCCGCGAGCTTGGGGGCAAAGTACTTCACATAGCTTAAGTTCCAGTCTGACTGTGTTTTTTATCATAATTGTGATGCTTGCAGTCTCATGTCACTTCTATAGGAAGCTAATAGATATGAAAAGAGACCATGTTGCCTCCGTGACACTATTGAATCTTAAACATAATGCAGAGAGGGGAAATGTGGGATACTAGCACCAAGGGAAATAATACTGGGACTTATTCCCTGACTGGTACAGAGGGAATCTGGGAGACTAATGTTCCATGGCTGGAAGACCACCACTCTGTTAGTTGGAGATATACTCCAAGTTCATGTTCCTGCGGTAATCTATCATTTCCACAGATTCTCCCTTAAAGCTGTGCTGCCTTAAAGTGAGCGCATGGCTGATACATTCTCCCTATAGAAGCAGACATTCCTATTTGGCTCTATTTCTTCCCACCGCAGTATCCAATCTCTCTCATACCTTCCTCCAATAACAGATGGGAATAAGGGGACTTTACCCCCAGTGGCTGGATTCTAAATGTTTCTATCAAGCCTGAATTTTTGGCTATATTAATTGGATCATGAAGTTTTGCCTTTACAGCTTTAAATGTATAGAAAATGATTTAAAAACACGTCAGTCACGCCCACCACAGGTTTCCCGCTCCTAAAACTCACTTCCGTGCAAAAAGACACCTGAGTGGCAGGCGGGTTGGGCCGCCCGCGTAGACTCCACGGCGCCAACGCCGCTCTCCGCTGAGGCGCCCTCAGGAGGCGCCCGAACGCGCCCCGCCCCGCCCCCCCCCCCCCTGTTGGGGACGTCCGGCGGAGCCTCAGCAAGGCATCCCGAGGGCGGCCAGGCTCGGGCTCGTTCTTCGAGCCGGCAGGAAGCGCAGCACCGGCGCCGGAGCCTCCGGCCGGGATCTCCAAGAGCTAGCCGCCGCGACCCCCCGCCCTCGGCCGCCCTCAGCCGCGCCGCATCCGGGTCCGCTGCCGCTCTCACCTGCGCGGCGCCCCGCCCCGCGCAGTGCGCTCCGGATCCGTGTGCCGTCAGTAGCCCCAGCCGCCGCGACCGCCCCGCGCGGTCACCTCCCGCCTGCCCGGCGCCGCACTGCGCCCGCCCGCCGCCCGCCGCCCACGGCCAGGGCCCGTTCAGCCGCCCCCGCCGCCCGGACCGGCGGAGCACGTGCGCCCGCGCCTCCCAGCGAGCTGCACGGCCGGCCGGGGCCTCCAGCTGCCTTTCTGGAGCCTCTCCTGGAGGGTCCTGAGGGACCGCAGAGCCCCCGGACCCCTGCCTTCTGGAGCGGCCCGCAGCCGCCTCGCGGGGACCCCTCTGCCTCGGCGTTCCCTCGCAGCCCTTCGCCCCACTTGTGCCCCGCGGCGCCGCAGACCCCAGAACCCCCTTCCTGAGCGTAGGAGTGCGGGGATGTTGCCCCGCACCGTCGATGGCCGTTGAAAGGCTGAAGTTCCCACTTCCAAGTTCAAGAATATTCTGTGTGTTCATTTTTGTGATAACAGCTAACACTTGGCTGCAGTTTCATCGGTTAACCAATTCTTTTCGTATTCTGCTCGCCTGTTCGCTTTTGTCTCAACCAGGAAATGTCACGCCCCTCATTCTTGGATCACAGTTGAATTTTTTATTGATTATAAACCCTAATGTCGACTTACTGTAAAGCACCTGTACGAGGAAGCTTCAAAAATTCATGGGAAATTATCTTCTCTTTTCATTCCTTTCTCCCACGATCTTTCCGAAGCTCCCGCGTGTTGTGATGCCAGTGTACAATTAGTAAAGCCACTCTGGCAAATAATTCAGTAGTCTGGGATATAATTTAGAACTATATGCTATGCAAAGCAAAGGTGGCAAAACAATCCAGTGGTAAAGGAATACTTTGGTTAATGAGTGGTTGAATTGGCTGAATTTACAAGAAATCAAAGGAAGGAGCATACTACATTCAAAAATAAACTCCAGGAGGATTAGAGCGATAAAATATTCAAAGCATTAAAAACTTAGAGGGATTTATTTTCGAGGGTAGCAATTTAGCTTTAGTGAGGTGGAAACTTTAAGCAAGACACGAAGGTTCATGTCTTTAAAGGAAAGATAAAGCTATTTGACTATATACAGATGTTTTTACCTTTTAGCATGGTATCACAATGACAAGAAAAGTGTTTTAAAAGAACAGTTGGCTATGCAAAACGCATGGCAATCTAACATAAAGTTTCTATAAATTATTTTTCCAGACAAATTGCTCGGTTCTATATGTTTTTAATACAGGCAATGCATACACACAGACAACTAACAGAAGAGAGGTTCATAAGCATGATTCATAAACATTGAAAAGATGCCTAATGTCATTGAAAGCCCTGGAAACATAAAGGGTTGAGATATAAATATTAAAGTCATTGGGAGCATGAGAGATAGAAGAGATATTACAATAATGCAGTCACACACATATCATGGTAGCATTGCTCACCTCAGCCCCACTTGGGGGTCCACATGGAGAGAGGGGGAAGGGAAGGAGGACAAGGGGAATTGGAAACGGGAGGGTAAAGACATACATCACAGGAAGGACTTGGACTATGTTATACAGCGGTGAGAAGGGGTGGTCTAGGGGCATACATGCAATAGGAAGAGGAGGGATTGGGGGTATACAGGTGACAAAATGGGCGGATCCTACATTTAGAATGGCAGCTTAACTTTGACCTGTTTTCTGGATCTCCATATGAACCATTATCAGTAGGGTGTGAACTCCACCTACTGGAACCAAGCTAATGGTTCCAAGTTTTAGAGAAAAGCAATCCATTGTCTCCACCAGCAGGGAGCAGAGACTGCAGTCTGGCAGCATTGCCTTGAGGGACCTTGCAAGCATCTGGCCCACACACATTATCCCTCTAGTAGGAATCAACCCAGTTAACTTACATTGGGGCTTTTTATCTCCAGACTATATATTTTTATTGGAGTAGAAAGCCTCATCTTTCTTCCCTGGAGCTGGCTGGTGGTTTTGAAGAGTGAAACCTTGTGGTTAACCGCCCAACCCATAACCTTCTATGGCACTAGAGCTCCGTGACTCTGAACTAGCAACGTAAAATGCTTTGCCCTCAGGCAGAGTTTGTTTGCTTCCACCCACTCCTCTGGCCAGCCTGGTGAGGAGTAGTCTAGCCCTCAAGAACTTGCCTGAGTATGCCCTTGATGGGAATTGGGGTACTGAGGTTGCACGTTCATGCCCTGACCAAGATGGTTGGAGGGCCCTGAACCAGTCCTGTAAACTTTTCTAGTCTGCAATAATGTATTTACTCCAATCATGGTCCCTTTCCCATTTCTGTAGTCACATTTCCAACTGTGATGGTCTGATCTGCTGGCAACTTGACTTTTAAAGGGGCTTCCTTTGTTTTCCATGTGACCGAGCTGTTGTGAATCCTTCAGTCCCCATTATGGCCTCATGCTTACGGTCTCCCTCAACCAGATGATTTGTTTTTTCTGGACTTTGTCCCATTCAAGATTTAACAAGGGGGTCTCTGTAAATTATATTTGAACTTCGAGTCTTCTCCCTGATCTAAAACAATGCACACAAAAATATATACCAATTCGATCATTTCTACATGTACAATTTGCTAACATTCATTATATTTCTGAAATTATGTAGCCATTCTCACTGTCCTTTTCCAATTCCAAATTTCCATCACACACATAAGCTCACTGCCCCTTAAACTTTTCACCTAACCTTCCAAGTTCCTGTGTCAATCTGATCACAGACAGATTATTCTTTAAAAGAGCACAATGTCTAAAGCAGATCTTCTTCACTGATTCAGCTTTTGGTTGGCTTTAAAAAGACTTTACAAAAATCAAATCTGCTGCTATCAAGTTAATGCTGACTCATAGTGAATACCCCCTATGGGCTTCTGAGACTGTAACTGTTTACAGGAGTAGAAAGGCCCACCTTTCTCCTGCAGAGCGGCTGGTAGTTTCAAACTGCTGAGCTTGTGGATCGCAGCCCAACATGAGTGCCCAGCAAAGAGCACCCAGAGAAACTGAGCCCCACATCCTTAAGCCACATGAGCCATGGAGTCGGGCAGAGTTGAGATGCAGTCCTCCCCAAAGCCTTCAGAAACAACAAGAAGCCTTCAGAGACATCAAGAAGGATCACTAACTCTTTTGGTAGCCAAAAGAACGATCAGCCCCATAGTCAAGAGGCAGGACAAGTATCAGTGGCTCTGGCCAGACTGGAGGGGCTCACTCAAGGCCATTCCAGGCCAGGGCCAGGTACCTGTGTCTGGCTTCGAGTACTCCAGGCACAGAATCTCTGACTCATGGGCCTCCACCTTCAGCATTTCACTCAGGAACTGCAATTCGTGGACCCTGCAAAATGAGAAGAGAGGAGAGGCCGTTCAGTGCCAGGCAGCGGGGGGAAAGAATCATCACCCACCCCCTTCCACCTTTTCCTCTCCATCAAGAGCTGTTTTACTTTACCTTTTGGGTTGAACCTTTAGAAAAATGAGTCAAGATATGTCACATTCAACTCTCTCACCTGGTCTCCCTTCGTATTAATGTTTTATGCACTACAGTACACAGTGATAAGGACCACGGAGGTCACACTGGTACAACATTATTAGACTTTATTTAAATGTCACCAGCGGGGGTTGCTCTGAGTTGGAATCAACCCAATGCCAATGAGTTTGTTTGTTTATCCCACGAATGTACTTCTTCTGCTCCAGGATCCCAGGAGCCCCCACGGCACATGGGTGTCATCTGTCCCAGTCTAGAACGGCTTTCAGTCTTTGCTTGTCTTTCCTACCCTGACACCTGGGAGAGTGTGATAAGTTACTCTGGCAGGTGTACCTCAAATGAAGGTTGCCTGATGTTTCCTCATGACTATCCTAAGTTCCTTATACATTTGGGTCAAGAATACCAGACACAATGCTAGGAGGAGGCTGCATGGAAAAACAGAACTAAAAGAAACTTTCCATCAACGTTGGTTGTTGTTGTTCAACATTTTATTGGGAGTTCTTAAGAGTCATAACATTTTCTGGGAACATTTTGAAACCTCTCAGTGTACCCTCTCACCAGATTCATGCTGCTGCCACGGGATGTTAACCTTAATGACTTGGCTAAGGGTGGGTTTTGCCGTTTCTTCATTGTCAAGTTAGTATCTTTCCCTTGGAGATAATAAATTTTGTCCCCAACCCTTTTCAGCTAAACCCTCCTGAACCTCTGTCCTTGGGGGCCTAAAGTTCCCCCATCCTGTCCCCTGGAGGCAACGGCTTGTCCCATAGCAAGCAAGTCATAATGATTAGCTCTTGTCTTTAACAAGTAAAGGAATATACATTAACCAAGCACCTAGTAAGTACTAGGCATTCTAAATCTCCCACTTACATTGTCTCCTGTTCGTAAAAATCAAATGCATCAGGTATGTCATTTCACAATTGCAGAAACTAAGGTTTGGTCAAGTTCAGGAACATGTCCAAAGAGGCCAAGCTAAGACTGCACAGGGGCATACTGAAAAACGTCTGAGATGAGTCAGCACTAAAATCCCCTCCCATCCTCAGAGCCAATTAACAGATACGAAGGGACCCAGGGGCACAGCTTGGGGAGCAAGGGTGCTGGAGGAAACAAATTCCACACTTGAGGAACCCCAGCTCCTAATGGTAGGCCAGGAAACACGGTCAGTCTCAGCAGACCTGGCCCACGTACCTCTACACTCCAGACGCAGGAGGAATGATACAGAGCTGAATACACCTTGCCCACTTTCTTGGGGCCCTTCACACCCCAGACATAAGTACTATGGTCATTGTACACACAAGACAGCCACGGATTTGCAGGATCAAAGGTCAAGGTGATGGTGTCCCGATACTTCGCATTGGCCACTCCAGCGAAAAGGCGACTGAGGAAAGAGGGGGTCAGGGTGTCCAGGGCAGACAGGGCAAACTGGTGAGTTAGCGCTAATGCAAAGGGGCACTAAAGGGAGGAGCAGCAGGTTGGCCAGCAGTCACTGGAGAAAGAACGCAGCGGCTGGCCTGGCATTCCTTGCCATGGGGCTCTGCAAAAGAACACAAGCTATTTCATAGCCCCCAACATCAGGCGGGGACAGTGTGTGGCCGTGATGCAGCCAAGCAGATGTCAGGCCCTTCTAGACTCACGTCAGAGGAAAAGGAAGGGCACTGTGCAAACCAGTCATGGTCATATATCATTTCCTGCCATTTGCAGATTTAGCCCACTCCTTCCCTGAATGAGAAATTAATATACCCAACTGCAGAACTGCCCCGCTTCCTGACAGCACTGAAACCAGAGCAAAACTTCACTTCCTGCAATCACCCAACCCAAGGCCCGAGGCTACAATAAGACCCTCCTACCTTAGCTGCTACCCAGGACCACCCTGAGGGAGAAAGGCCTGCTCCGTCAGGTTTCCAGCCTCTCTCAGAAACCCTAAGGAACTGCCCGTCTGTCCTAGCTGTGGTGTTTACAGGACAATGCATTACCACACTGCAGACTCAGATTACCACGGTTGCCCACAGTGAGCAACAAATGCTAAAAGACCCACCTGTGCTTGACTGCAAGGGTCTTCCCAGAGGTCTATGTGTGCCCTCCTCTCCTTGCAGCATGCCAGGGACGGCCTGGCACAGAGTGGGGCTCTGACAGGACTCAGGGGCCCACCCACACCGCTCACCTGGCCTCTGTGATGCTGGCAATGTCTGTGCCCAGGGCATGGGGCCGGGGCAGCGTGCTGAGGAAGTGCAGGTTGAAGGGGTTGAAAAGGCACACGGTGCCGTCAGCACAGCCGCAGAAGATGTAGTCCTGGCTCACCGAGATGCAGTGGGCCACTGTGGTCTGTGAGCACAGAAGCCACAGTCAGCAAGGGCGTCTGTCCACTCCTTCACCGGACACCTCAACAGCCATGAGCCAAGAGGCAAGGACAAGCGCAAGGCAGGCCAGCTGCCCTGGGCAGAGCCCCTCAATGCCCCTCCCTCTAACAGCAGCTGGCCAGAGGGCCCACAGCCCCGTGCAATTAGGGGGAAGGAGTCAGCAAGCCTTATAAGGCACCTGAGGTTTGGGCAAAGACACACCCAGAAAAGGCCGGCCCAGAGAAAGGCAGCAGAGGCAGCGGACAGGGCCAGCACACTTACTGTGATGCTGTCTGTGTGCTGAGCAGAAGAGGAAAGCAGAGGAAGAGGCAGAGACAGAGAGGGCGAGCAAGCAGAGAGGTTCCCAAACACATTCCTCCGCCTGGGGCCTCCCCCAGCGTGCATGCAGACTCAGGTGCCCTGGAGCCCGGAGGTGACAGACGGGAGGGTGCCGACAAAGCATTCACTTACACTCAGCTCCACCCGCTTGTCCAACAGTCTCCGGGTCACTGAACTCGCACAGCTGCCCAGAGGATGTGATACAGAAGGTGCTGTCAGTCTTCTTCCCGCAGCCACAGTCTACATCAGTGAACAGGTTGTTCCGCAGGTTCCCCCAGCAGCCCAGAGCGGCCCAGCAGGGGTACAGTGGCATTCACCTGTGGAGACCCACCACAGGTGCCACCCACACACCCTGCAGGCTACCCCCTGGAAAGCAGGCCCTGGGGAGGGAGGGAGAAGGCTTCCCTTGCATATTGACATAGCACCTGGCCCAGCTGAGACTTCCAAGGGGCTTTTGAGCATGCAGAAGGGGGCGCAGGTGGAACATATCTGGGCAGACCCCACCCTAGTGGCTACTTGCTGCCTCACCTTTGAGGTCTTGCTGTCATCGAGGTACCAGAACTTGATGTGCCGGTTGCCTGCAGTGACAAAGTAGCTGCAGTCCTCAGAGAAGGATACTGCTGTCACCTGACTGGACACCTTGTTGGAAGCCACTACAATGTTTTTCTGGAGAGAAAGTCAAGGGAAATCAAGGCTCTGCTTCTAGGAGCTGAGGGAAAAGAAACTTACACACTGAAGGTTAGACAAGCTGTGAACTTGACCTCTCCTTCTGCCCCTTCTTCAGCATCCTAGATACCCAGTTGCTCCTTTCTGCTCAGAGTTCTCTAGAAAGGGACTGAGGCCAGCAGGCGGAAGTAAAGGCCACCGGTCAGCAGTTTCTTGGCTCCCCTCCCGGCCCCGCCTGTCCTGAGGCCAGCAGCCCACTCACCTTCCAGGCCCAGACATTGACGATCATGTCATGCTGGTAGCCCACTGAGACAATGTACTTGGCACTGGATGAGAAGGCCACACATGCCATGCCATACTTATGCTCCTGAAGCTCCGCCACCAGGCTGCGCTCCGACACGTCCCATACCCGCACAGCAGGCATGTGTCCACTCTGCAGGGACCGAAGACCCCGAAGTAAAGGCCAGAGGCTATCAAAAGAGATAGTGTCTGGGGTCTTAAAGGCTTGAAGGTGAGCAAACGGCCATCTGGCTCAGAAGCAAAAAAGCCCACATGGAATAAGCACACCAGCCTGTGCGATCACAAGGGACCAGGTATAAGGCATTATGCACAATATATGTATATATATATATATATATATATATATATATGGTATAAGGCATTATGTGGGGTCCCGTGGTGCTGACCCACACGGCGTCACCGTGAGTTGGAATGGACTCCTTAGAAACGGGTTTAGTAAGCAGCACAAAGAGGAAACTCCTTGGTGAACTGGAGGACACGGTAGCTGAAACCATGGGCTCCAACATACTACCCCTGAGGCTGGCAAAGGACTGGGCAGTGCTGCCTTGTGTTGCAAAGAAGGTCCCTGTGATGTCAGAATGACTGGACAGCACTAACAACAACAAAGGATGTCAGGCCCCTTCACTTCCCCAGACCAATGACCAGGTTCAAAGACCCGCATGCGAGTATAGTTTCACAGTTAGACGTGTTTAGAAAAAATAATGTTTGCAAAAGTAAAATCTTGGTTTACATTTTACAGAGCATGCACAATTAGTAGAACTCTTAAGGTCCACCGGAACCTGTTTAGGGTCCCCTCCACTTGCTCACCACCGATAAGTCGATTCTGACTCATATTGATCCTACAGGAGAGGTTAAAATTTCCCCTGTGGGTATTTCTGAAACTGTAGTTCCTTATGGGAATAGAAAGCCTCCTCTTTCTCTGCAGCTGGTGGGTTCAAACTGCCAACCTTGTCTTTAGCAGCTCAGGACTGACTTGTATCTCTATGAAACCAAAATCTACCTCACTGCCAGGGAGGTGATGCTGACTCATAGTGACCCTATGAGGCAGAGTAGATCTGTCCCTGTGAGTTTCTGAGACTGTAACTCTTTATAGGAGTAGACAGACTCTTCTTCCCACGGAGTGGCTGGTGGTTTCAAAGTGCTGACTTTGGTGTTAGCAGCCCAACATGCAAACACTATGCCACCAAAGCTACTTTTGTACCCCTATAAGTAGATAAATATTTCTCTTATATCTGTGTTTCAACCAAAGGCATGGCTATAAAGGAAAAAAGGCCATGAGTGTCAAGAATGATTTGAAAATGTGGAGTTCTTTTGGGAAAGGATATATATATATACTTGTGTAAATAAATAGAATTCTGACGGCAAGAGTGGTCAGGAGTTGGACTGTTTATCTCAAGGTCAGCAGTTTGAATGACCAACCGCTCCTCTGGAGAAAGAGGAGATTTTCTACTCCTCTAAAGAATCACAGTCTCAGAAACCCACGGGGGCCATTTTACTCAGTCCCATGGGCCTGTGAGTTGGAATGGACTTGATGGCAGTGAGGGCATGTAAATATGCAAACACCCACCTCGGACTTAGGATTTGACCTGCTCCCTCAGCGCCGTGAGCATCTGCAGCCATGGACTTGGCCTTCTGTGAAGAACCCATTAGTGCACCACCACAAAGAGAATGAGTTTCCTCTGTGTCAGTCCATTACCCTGCCAACGTTCAGGATGGAGCCAACACCCTTGGTCTCCCAGAGAAATTGGCTCAACATACCCCTGATGTGGTTGCATGACATAGGACACTCATGCAATGCACTGCATGTGCTCTATTTAATGCACTATCACCAACAAGTCTACATGGGTGGTAACTCTGAAAACCTTGCCCAAACAGCTGGCTTCACCAAAGTATATGGAGTCATGTGGAGTCGTCGACCAGTTCGACTCTGCACTGGCTGTACGTTGGCATTGCCAAGGGGGCTTTCTCACTGACCGTGACCTGAATCCTGCTTCCACTAAGTCTTGCTTCATTGGTCTGGGATGGCGCCAGGCCAATGGGAGGCTTGAAAGCTCCTAAGGGATTCCAAAGTATGACCAAGGGTGAACACTACTGCTTTTGGCCATCACATCCGGGAAGGCCCTTGGGACTTTGCCACTCAAAGTATGATAGGTCAAGGAACCAGCAACATCAGCATTAGCTTCTCCCATGCTAATGCCATCGAGTTGATGCTGACTCATAGTGACCCTACAGGACAGGGTAGAACTGCCCTTGTGGGTTTCCCAGACTGTCACTCTTGCCCGGAGTCTACAGCCTCATATTTCTCCCAAGGAGTGGCTGGTGGTTTAGGACTACTGTCCTTGTGGTTAACAGCCCAAGAGTACCAGGGCCTCTAGAACTGCTGGATCCTAGACCCCCCACCCTGAACCCACAAAATCAGAATCTGCCCCCCAGCCCGATTTCCAGGAACCTGGGTAAGTGCATGCATGTGAAAGTTTAAGAAATACTTCCTTAGAAACCATTACTTTCCAGAACAAACTCCTCCTGCCAGAGGTGCATAAATGGAAGCCCATTAGGCCATGCTCGCCTAGAAGCAATTTGAGGTCTCAGTGCTCCTATATCCTGGCTGTCATCCAGATTTCCTTATTCTCACCTGGACTGTTGTCACTGCAGCAGGTATTGGTGAGTCCTCAGCACGAACAGCCCCAAATTAGGTCTAGAGACACAGCTCCCATTTCAGAGTAGTACAATCCACAGTTTACTGTAGAGTTTCTGGCTTTTACTGGCTTGGGGTAGGGTCTAGTGGGAAATGCATCTTAGCAAGAGCCATTATGTATTCTGGATGTGCACAATGAGTTTGTCTTGAGGCATATTTATGTCTGATGTTGTTATGTATTCTCTTTCTATCCCATGCAACGTTATTTTTTTTGAAAATTTATATTTGCTTTTAATTACCCAGACATATAAGTGATTTATAGCTAGGTCTGATCGATTGGAATCAGATGACCACGCCTGGATTAACCATGGGTCCTGGTGACCATTAGGCACTTCTTTCCATAGTCCAAGTGCCCGTTAGTTAACCTAGATAGTCAAAGTGCCTGCTAGGTAACCTAAATAGTCCAAGTGCCCGCTAGGGAACCTACATAGTCCAAGTGCCCGCTAGGTAACCTAGATAGTCCAATTGCCCGTTAGCTAACCTAGATAGTCAAAGTGTCCGCTAGTTAACCTACATAGTCCAAGTGCCCGCTAGGTAACCTATATAGTCCAAATGCCCGCTAGGGACCCTAATAGTCCAAGTGCCCGCTAGTTAACCTAGATAGTCCAAGAGCTCGCTAGTTAACCTACATAGTCCAAATGCCCGCTAGGTAACCTAGACAGTTCAAGTGACCACTAGGTTACCTACATAGTCCAAGTGCCCGATAGGGAATCTACATAGTCCAAGTGCCCGCTAGTTAACATAGATAGTCCAAGTACCCGCTAGGAAACGTACATAGTCCAAGTGCCTGCTAGGTAACCTAGATAGTCCAAGTGCCCGCTAGTTAACCTACATAGTCCAAGTGCCTGCTAGGTAACCTAGATAGTCCAAGTGGCCAATAGTAAACCTACATAGTCCAAGTTCCCCCTAGGTAACCTAGATAGTCCCAAGGCCCGCTAGGTAACCTACATTGTCCTAGTGCCCCTTAGTTAACCTACATTCTCCAAGTGAACGATAGGGAACCTACATAGTCCAAGTGTCCGCTAGGTAACCTACATAGTCCAAAGCCCGCTAGTTAACCTACATAGTCCAAGTGCCCGTTAGGTAACCCAGATAGTCCTAATGCCCGCTAGGGAACCCACATAGTCCAAGTGCCCGCTAGGGAACTTACATAGTCCAAGGGCCCGCTAGGGAACCTACATAGTCCAAGTGCCCGTTAGTTAACCTAGATAGCCCAAGTGCCGGCTAGGTAACCTAGATAGTCCAACAGCCCGGTAGGTAACCAACATACTCCAAGTAACCGCTAGGTAACGTAGATAGTTCAAGTGCTAGCTAGGTAACCTAGATAGTCAAAGTGCCCGCTAGATAACCTACAAAGTCTAATTGCCCGCTAGGTAATCTATATAGTCCAAATTCCCGCTAGGGAGCCTACATAATCCAAATGCCCGCTAGGTAACCTAGATAGTCCAAGGGCCAACACATGCCATCGAGATGAGGGGAGGGAAACTATTAGCAAGAGGTCTTATTGATATGTAAGGGTTATCTGAGATTCACAGACTTGAAAGGACATGGCGGCAGATCCCAACATCACAGTTCCAGGTGGGACTACAGAAGCAAGAATAGGACAAGGATTGGGACCTGTGTTAAACAGGACAGTTTACAAGAGTGGTCCAGGGCCAAACAACCAAGGCTTTGGGGGCATGACTCATGACCGTGCAGCCCAGAATGGCAGCCTCGATTCAAGGATACACTTAGGCAAGTCTCTAAGCCCCACCATGGGCTGCCTAAGGGGTAATCCACTTTCCAATGCCCTCTGTCTGGTGGCAAGAGGGTTCACATCCCTGGTCAATGGTCTGAAGGAATTCACTGGAAGCTTAATCCACGTGGGGACTGTGCAAATAGAATTTTGGCTTTCACTGTTATCCACATACTTCTGAAAATTGTGAATTCTCAGAATTTCAGTTGAAAGGTAGGCTTGATGATCTGCTTCTGAGGGGTCACTATGGTGCACACAGCAGGTCACTGTGCATGCGCACCGGAATCAGTTCAACAGCAGCCAACAGCATTCTCCCTTATGTTGCTTGATGTTTGTTTTATGCCCACATCTCCTCTCTCTCTCTCTCTCTCTCTCTCTCTCTCTCACACACACACACACACACACACACACACACACACACACACACACTGGTATTTCAAAAAGTCCCTGAAAAATTCCATTCTCTTTTGATTCCTTGTTCCACTAACTTTTGGGAGCCTGCTTGTGTGCATATATGACACCATTTGTTTGCTGAAAGTGAGGAGGAATTGAACCACTTGCTGAAGATCAAGGATTGCAGCCTTCAATATGGGTTACAATTCAATATAAGGAAGACCAAAATCCCCAAAACTGGACCAATAGGTGATAAACAGAGAAAAGGGCTTCAGTTGTCAAGGATTTTGTCTTGCTTAGATCCACTATCAATGTTCATAGAAACAACAGTCAGGAGATCAAAAGATGTATTGTAATGGGTAAATCTGCTGCAGAAAACCTCTTTATAGTGTTGAAGAACAATGATGTTACTCTGAGGACTAAGGTGCACATGACCTAAGCCATGCTATTTTCCATTGCATCATATGCATGTGAAAGTTAGACACTGAATAAGGAAGGCTGTAGAAGAACAGATGCATCGAATTGTGGTCCACCAGAAGACTACTGACAGTACCATGGACTGCTGAAGGACTGACCAATCTGTATCAGAAGAAATAAGGCCAGAGTGCTGCTTAGAGGCAAGGATGGCAAGACGCCATCTTACATACTTTGGACATGTTGTCAGGAGAGACCAGTCCCTGGAGAAGGACATCCTATTTGGTACAGTGGAGAAGCCATGAAACAGAGGAGGTCCTCGAAGAAGTGGATGGACTCAGTGGCTTCATCGGTGGTTCAGGCACAGGAACAATTGTGAGGATGGTGCACGACCCTACAGTGTTTCATTCGGTTGTATGTGAGGTCACGACGAGTCCAAGTGTCCTCAATGGCACGCAACAACAACTAGCCAGAGCAGAGAGGAGCAATCTGCCCTCTGGGACTTCCCTGGGAAGGTCCTCAATGGAAATTGGGAAAGTCTAAGACCCTATGGTCATGAGTTATAGTGGTCGGAAGGCCCCAGAACAAATCCAGTAAGCCTTTCTAATCTGTGATCGTCTCCATGTCTCCATAATGGCCCCATTCTCACTTATGTAGTCCTGCCTGAGAGAGTGATGAATTGCTCTGCCTCCAATCACATTTTTGTGGCAGATTTCATCCATTTCTATAATTAGCGACATGGCCACACAGCCTTTGGACCCCATTATGGCCTCATGCTTATGGTCTCCTTCATCTAAATCATTTCTCCTACTTTTGTCTTTCTTCATTAATTGAATATCTGAGATACATATGGAAGGGGCATTATCTCTACAATAAGAGAAAGGGATGAGGGGGTGGTGGTATGGAGTGGGGTGGCACACCATCTCAGAGAATGAGAACAGCTGTTTCAATGGTTCCCACTGCAGTGTGGAAACTGCAGGTACACTAAAAGAGGACAGCAATGACAGCATTAAGGTCTTAGAGCTTAAGGACTCCCTCCCTCCTTAGGCCTCTCTTTCAACTATAAAATGTAGCTCTAAAATGCAGAGCTTCTCGGACACAGCTTGGAGGAAGCCTGTGGATCCAGGAAAGCCCCAATCTCAGCAGAACCAATTTGGCAATCCACAGGTCTGATTTTTGACCAGTCAGCTCACTTGGTCTAGCTCACTTGGTCTAGATCACTCAATTATGTTCACATAAACTACAACAAACAGGTTCACACTGTCACCACATTTTCTATATAAGAAAACTGGAACAGAAATAAGCTGCCAAATTACTTGGCTTCTTATAAAAGAAATAGCCAAGTGAATGTTTGGGAAAACAACAGCTCCCGCTATGTGGCACAGGGAGCCCTGGTGGCATAGTGGTTTTCACTTGGGCTGCTACCCACATAGTTCAAAACCACCACCCGCTCTGAGAGAGAAACGTTAGGGCTTTCTACCCCTGTAAAGAGTTGCAGTCTCAGAAACTCACAGGGGCTGCTCTACCCTGTCCAATAGGGTTGCTGAAAGTCAGGGTTGCTGTGAGTCACAAAAGATGCAATGGCAGTGAGTTTTCAGTTTGATTATTAAGCAAAATTATCAAATTCTGAAACTATTGTTTCTCAATCTATCCTCCATCAAGATCTACCTAAACACTTTTAAAAAATTAAGTCATTTTATCGGGGGCTCTTACACCACTTATAACAATGCATACATCAATTGTATCAAGCACATTTGTACCTACGGTACCATCATCATTTTCTTTATACTTGACCCCTTGGTATCAGCTCCTTTTCCCCCCTTCTCTCCCACTCTCCCACCCTCATGAAACCTTGATAAATTATACTTTCATATTTTACAATGTCCAAGGTCTCACTTCACCAATGTTTCTGTTGCTTGTCCCCCTGGGGTGTGAGCGTTAATACATCAATCATTGCTATCAGTTCCCTCTATCTCATCCCTACCCTCATGTTATCACTACTTCCATTACTGTTCCTGAAGGGTTTATCTGTCCTGGATTCTGTGTGTTGAGAGTTCTTATCTGTACCAGTGTACATGCTCTGGTCTAGCCGGCTTTGTAAGGTAGAGCTGAGGTCATGATAGTTGGAGGGAGTGAGCGGGAGAGGAAGCATTGAAGAACTAGACAAATGGTATGTACTGTGGTATGAGTTGGGGTGCCAGCCCCCCACCAGTAATCTTGGGTTCAATAAGCACAATTGTATGGTTGAGATATATAAATATTATATTAAAGTCACCGGGAGCATGAGCGATAGAAGAGACATTACAATAATGCAGTCAGACACAATTCATGGTAGCATGCTCACCTCCTGGATGGCCATGATCTTACCAGCCAGGTCCACGCTCAGTGTGGACGAAGGGAGGTGGGATGGAGACCAGGCAGGAGGCTCAAGGACTGGGCTGGAGGCTGGAGCCCCAGCACAAGGCGGGCTTCCCCAGACAAATGGCGCACAACGTGGGACAATATGAGTTATATCCCATATAACAATTATATGGCCCCATTGGTACGTAGAGTGAATTTGAAAATTGTGCGAAGTGAGGATCCGGTGTGGGGATTGACAGAGAAGTAGTGGAAATAGTGAATTAGAATTTTAAAGAGGATAATGGGAGCAAGGTAAAAGTAAACCTGAAACTTATGGTACCATGCTCTCTACTTACTGAAAAGACAAGGTGTAAAAGTAACGAAGAAAAAGATACAATGTTTTCTAAAAGTAGTAAAAAGGTATAATTCATGGTTCTCAGAGGAAGGAACTTTTGATTTAGAGACCTGGGAGGAGGTCATTGTCAACTTAAAGGAAGCACAGAGATGGGGAGAGTATCCCTATGGAGAAGTGGTCTCTGTGGGTACAAGTTAAGATGGTTTTAAAACTTTTGCAGGAGGAAGAGAATAAGGATGAACAGTCTAGTGAGAAGTCTTGTGTCTATTCAAATCTAGCAAAGCAAGCTAAAGTGTCTGTGAATAAGCATGATTTAGGTTATGAAACTTTAGGAAAAACTGAAAAGGCAGGGATTGGTTTGTTATCTAAAGCCTCCAATTCTAGAACAGAACCTCATTGCCAAAGCCTGTATGCTCTCGCGAGACTGCAGACTCCGAAGGTTTAAAGGTGATACAGTACTAGAGGCAGTGGATTGCAAGATCCAAAGCATGGCTATTAAACAATCCCAGGAAGCTCCCTTGCTTTCAAAGGTAGAGAAAGCCAAGAAGCAGAACAGGCAACGTCTAAGATGCCCAAATTTAAATCAGATGAGAAGCAGTGAGAACGGGTTTCAGGCAGATGAGAAGATTTTAGGCAGAGCTAAAAGAATGAGCCTGAGTCAGAAGGGGACATAGTAAAAGCAACTGCTCTCCTGCTGGAATTTAGTGTAAGAAAGGCCAGAGATTGTAAAACAATCAAGCAAGCCAGCCCTGAAGGTAGAGAGATTAGCTCCAAAGAAATGCAAACTAGGAGAGCTAGCACAGAAGGTGAAGTTCAGGAAGTGGAACTCCAAGATATCCAGATTGAAAAGAGTAGCTCAGAGAATAGACGTAAAGAAGCAAAGTATAGGAAAGCACCTTTACTCTCCAGAGTAGGAAGAGGGATTGCAGAAGAAGATTTAGAATGCAAGATGTCTCATCCTGTTAGAACCAAAAGGAATTCACAGTGCCTTTGCCTTTTAAGTTGCTAAAAGATCTCAAGCAGGCAATCAATGACTACGGCCCAGACTCACATTTTGTAATTAGCATGATAAGGGCTCTAGCAGAGTCTGACAGCTGGACCCCTACAGATTGGAAAGCTTTAGTGAGAATTTGTCTTTACTCTTCAGAATGCTTGTGATATCAAATGCTATGGAAGGAAGCAGCCCTTGCAAGAGCTGGGAAGAATGCTGAGGATGGGATAGATATAGGAATTCATCAATTGCTAGGGGATGCAAATTATATTACAGTTGAGTCTCAACTACAGTTTACTGAACAGACAATAGGACAGATACATGAGGTTTGCTTAAGGGCCTGGGAAAAGATAATTCCATCAGAAGAGAGAACGCCGCGTTACAGGGCTATAAGACAACAGAATATGATGAGCGTTACGCTGACTTTGTGTCCCGACTGGAAGATGCTATTTCCAAATGTGTGAAGAATGTTCAGGCAGTAAGAGACCTAGTGCACAAGCTATCTTATGATTTCTCTAATAAGCACTGTAAAAATGCCTTGCATCCCTACAGCGAACAGGGCACTTTGCTGGGTTATTTTAGGATATGCAGGAATGTAGAGGCAGAGGAATACAAGGCAGACCTCATGGCAGCTTCATTGGCAAACTATATCAGACCTGGAAGAAAGTGCTTTAGTTGTGGGAAGACAAGTCATCTTCAAAAGAGTGTAGGCAGAGCAGGCTGCGGCCAATGTCAGAGCATGGGCCAGGACCATGGAGATCGGGTTTAAACGAACCTGATCTCTGCCTCCATTGTAGGAAGGGAACTCATTGGGCGAGCCAATGTCGTTCAAAAATCAACAGTGAAGGGTCGCCATTAGCAAAGACTTCCCGGCGGGAAAATAGTGGAAGAAGCTTGATGCAGAGCCCTCATAGCAGAGCGTGGTAGGCAAGGTGTCTGCCTACTGGAGCAAAGAAGATCTTTGAGAGAAATCGCCTTTATCTAGCAGCCTCACAGCAGGAGAACAGACCTAGCCAAAGAGGCAAAAACCTAGTCTCTGTTCTCACTGCAGTTGGTTTGAATAACCAAGAGATGGCTCAGAAGCCTTCACAGGAGCTTGATCCTCAAAAGCAGGGACCTCTTATTGAAAGATTAATACAGTTTCTATCAGGAAGATTTAACCTTAGTACTCAAGAAATTAAAATTGATACTGGAGTTGATAAGAGTTGTAAGAAAAAGCCCAAAACTGTGATTGAATCAGAAACGAAGAGCAGTAATTGGGGTCCACTACCTAAAAGAACTATAGGAAGTTTATTAAGAAAGTCAAAAAAAAAAAAAAGAAAAAGAAAGTCCAACATAAATTCTCAAGGTGTTGCTGGAGTTATTGGTCAGGATTGTGAAGAAGAAATTAAGGCAGTAATGAGTTCTGATATACCATGGTTTGTAAAAATGTAGGATCGCTTAAGCCAATTTTCCCTTCCTTGCATTTCTAGAGTAAAAATTTATACCTATCAGGAAAGAGTACTTGAGAAGTTTGACCACCCTATAAATCAAGCAGTCTTCTGGACTGCTGTTGTGGAGAAACAGCGCCCCCACATGGAATTAGAAATGGAAGGAAAAAGGTTTGTTAACTGTGGATGCCGGGTCATTTCCTTAGGGCATTCAGGGGGGCCTAAGGCCCTCCCATTAACTTCCCCTAAAGCCAGCATAGAGGGAATGAGTGAAGTTAACCAAGACAGAATATTGCAAGGTAAAATCATACAGTGTGAGAAGCCTGAAAGGCAAAACGGCTCAATTGAGCCTATAACCTTATTGGTAAGCCTGGAGAAAAAATGTCTGCTTGGTAAGTTACTTCAAGATCAGCTGAACAAATTTATTAAGAATTTTTTCAGTCTTTCAAAGTATGATAAGAAGTTCTCCCAATTAGTTAGCTCTCTTAATTCTCTGAGGGATGGGAGCCGGTATTTACATAACAATGAAGGTTATCTAACTAGTACTTTTACTGGTTCAAGATCTAGCAATGCTTTACTATTTAAATTGTTAAAACAGAAGGAGAAGAGGAATCTTATGTGTGACAAAGTTCATTTACTCATTTTTTTTTAATTTAATTTAATTTTTTTTAATGAATTTTTTTTTATTTTAACAATTTATTGGGGCTCATACAATTCTTTTCACCGTTCATATATATACATACATCAATTGTATAAAGCACATCTGTACAGTCTTTGCCCTAATCATTTTTTTTCTCTTTTCTTCTTTTACATTTTATTAGGGACTCATACAACTCTTACCACAATCCATACGTATACATACATCAATTGTATAAAGCACATCCATAAAGTCCCTACATTACTGCAGACTGCTTTGCTGAAAGGTCAAGATTTTGAATTTGTCAATGCTATAATGTGATTGGAATGTAACTGATTTCTGTATAACCACTTATCCTTATAATAAGACATTGCATGATTGGAATTTGATTAGGAAACATTTGCAAGGGTTTAAGGGAAACATTTCATTAGATATTGATCAGCTTAAAAAGGATATTTTCTATACATTCAAAGACAAGCTTGAGGCTTCTCCTGGCTCTGATGTGATTAAGCAATTGAGGAGTAGCATGGACGGGTTGGACCCGCGAGCTTGGGGGCAAAGTACTTCACATAGCTTAAGT